>NC_060141.1:806914651-807214651 GCF_021461385.2 Schistocerca piceifrons | reverse complement strand
ACGAGATTCTCCTGTCCAATGCACTATTCCTCCTTTAACGCATCCCTCGCTCCCTCACATTGACGAATTAACACAGAAATTGCGTCGCTATGAAATACTATGGGTTCTATGACATCTCCTTCTAAATTGAGTAACGTTTGTATGGAAACGACAGGATATTCTTTTGGGATACGAGTTTCTCCTGTCCGATGCACTATTCCTCCTTTAACGCATCCCTCGCTCCCTCACATTGACGAACTAACACTGAAATTGCGTCGCTATGAAATAGTATGTGTTCTATGACATCTCCTACTAAATTGAGTAACGTTTCTATGGAAAGGACAGGATATTCTTTTGGGACACGAGTTTCTCCTTTCCGATGCACTATTCCTCCTTTAACGCATCCCTCGCTCCCTCACATTGACGAATTAACACAGAAATTGCGTCGCTATGAAATACTATGTGTTCTATGACATCTCCTTCTAAATTGAGTAACGTTTCTATGGATACGACAGGATAGTCATTTGGGACACGAGTTTCTCCTGTCCGATGCACTATTCCTCCTTTAACGCATTCTTTCGCTCCCTCACATTGACGGATTAACACAGAAATTGCGTCGCTATGAAATACTATGGGTTCTATGACACCTCCTTCTAAATTGAGTAACGTTTCTATGGATACGACAGGATAGTCTTTTGGGACACGAGTTTCTCCTGTCCGATGCACTATTCCTCCTTTAACGCATTCCCTCGCTCCCTCACATTGACGAATTAACACAGAAATTGCGTCGCTATGAGATACTATGGGTTCTATGACATCTCCTTCTAAATTGAGTAACGTTTATATGGAAACGACAGGATATTCTTTTGGGACACGGGTTTCTCCTGTCCGATGCATTATTCCTCCTTTAACGCATCCCTCGCTCTCTCACATTGACGAATTAACACAGAATTTGCGTCGCTATGAAATACTTTGGGTTCTATGGCATCTCCTTCTAAATTGAGTAACGTTTCTATGGAAACGTGAAGATATTCTTTTGGGACACGAGTTTCTCCTGTCCAATGCACTATTCCTCCTTTAACGCATCCCTCGCTCCCTCACATTGACGAATTAACACAGGAATTGCGTCGCTATGAAATACTATGGGTTCTATGACATCTCCTTCTAAATTGAGTAACGTTTATATCGAAACGACAGGATTTTCTTTTGGGACACAAGTCTCTCCTGTCCGATGCACTATTCCTCCTTTAACGCATTTCTCGCTCCCTCACATTGACGAACTAACACAGAAATTGCGTCGCCATGAAATAGAATGTGTTCTATGACATCTCCTTCTAAATTGAGTAACATTTATATCGAAAGGACAGGATATTTCTTTGGGACACGAGCTTCTCCTGTCCGATGCACTATTCCTCCTTTAACGCATCCCTCGCTCCCTCACATTGACGAATTAACACAGAAATTGCGTCGCTATGAAATACTATGGGTTCTATGACATCTCCTTCTAAACTGAGTAACGTTTCTATGGATACGACAGGATAGTCTTATGGGACACGAGTTTCTCCTGTCCGATGCACTATTCCTCCTTTAACGCATTCCCTCGCTCCCTCACATTGACGAATTAACACAGAAATTGCGTCGCTATGAAATACTATGGGTTCTATGACATCTCCTTCTAAATTGAGTAACGTTTATATGGAAACGACAGGATATTCTTTTGGGACACGAGTTTCTCCTGTCCGATGCACTATTCCTCCTTTAACGCATCCCTCGTTCCCTCACACTGACGAATTAACACAGAAATTGCGTCGCTATGAAATACTATGGGTTCTATGAAATCTCCTTCTAAATTGAGTAACGTTTGTATGGAAACGACAGGATATTCTTTTGGGATACGAGTTTCTCCTGTCCGATGCACTATTCCTCCTTTAACGCATCCCTCGCTCCCTCACATTGACGAACTAACACAGAAATTGCGTGCTATGAAATAGTATGTGTTCTATGACATCTCCTTCTAAATTGAGTAACGTTTCTATGGATACGACAGGATAGTCTTTTGGGACACGAGTTTCTCCTGTCCGATGCACTATTCCTCCTTTAACGCATCCCTCGCTCCCTCACATTGTCGAACTAACACAGAAATTGCGTCGCTATGAAATAGTATGTGTTCTATGACGTCTCCTTTTAAATTGAGTAACGTTTCTATGGAAACGACAGGATATTCTTTTGGGACCTGAGGTACTCCTGTCCGATGCACTATTCCTCCTTTAACGCATCCTTCGCTCCCTCACATTGTCGAATTAACACAGAAATTGCGTCGCTATGAAATACTATGGGTTCTATGACATCTCCTTCTAAATTGAGTAACGTTTCTATGGAAACGACAATATATTCTTTTGAGACCCGAGTTTCTCCTGTCCGATGCACTATTCCTCCTTTAACGCATCCCTCGCTCCTTCACATTGACGAATTAACACAGAAATTGCGTCGCTATGAAATACCATGGGTTCTATGGCATCTCCTTCTAAATTGAGTAACGTTTCTATGGAAACGTCAGGATATTCCTTTGGGACACGAGTTTCTCCTGTCCAATGCACTATTCCTCCTTTAACGCACTCCTCGCTCCCTCACATTGACGAATTAACACAGAAATGGCGTCGCTATGGAGTACTATGGGTTCTATGACATCTCCTTCTAAATTGAGTAACGTTTATATGGAAACGACAGGATATTCTTTTGGGACACGAGTTTCTCCTGTCCGATGCACTATTCCTCCTTTAACGCATCCCTCGTTCCCTCACACTGACGAATTAACACAGAAATTGCGTCGCTATGAAATACTATGGGTTCTATGACATCTCCTTCTAATTTGAGTAACGTTTGTATGGAAACGACAGGATATTCTTTTGGGATACGAGTTTCTCCTGTCCGATGCACTATTCCTCCTTTAACGCATCCCTCGCTCCCTCACATTGACGAACTAACACAGAAATTGCGTCGCTATGAAATAGTATGTGTTCTATGACATCTCCTTCTAAATTGAGTAACGTTTATATGGAAAGGACAGGATATTCTTTTGGGACACGAGTTTCTCCTTTCCGATGCACTATTCCTCCTTTAACGCATCCCTCGCTGCCTCACATTGACGAATTAACACAGAAATTGCGTCGCTATGAAATACTATGTGTTCTATGACATCTCCTTCTAAATTGAGTAACGTTTCTATGGATACGACAGGATAGTCATTTGGGACACGAGTTTCTCCTGTCCGATGCACTATTCCTCCTTTAACGCATTCCCTCGCTCCCTCACATTGACGAATTAACACAGAAATTGCGTCGCTATGAAATACTATGGGTTCTTTGACATCTACTTCTAAATTGAGTAACGTTTCTCTGGATACGACAGGATAGTCTTTTGGGACACGAGTTTCTCCTGTCCGATGCACTATTCCTCCTTTAACGCATTCCCTCGCTCCCTCACATTGACGAATTAACACAGAATTTCGTCGCTATGAAATACTATGGGTTGTATGACATCTCCTTCTAAATTGAGTAACGTTTATATGGAAACGACAGGATATTCTTTTGGGACACGATTTTCTCCTGTCCGATGCATTATTCCTCCTTTAACGCATCCCTCGCTCCCTCACATTGCCGAAGTAACACAGAATTTGCGTCGCTATGAAATACTTTGGGTTCTATGGCATCTCCTTCTAAATTGAGTAACGTTTCTTTGGAAACGTGAAGATATTCTTTTGGGACACGAGTTTCTCCTGTCCAATGCACTATTCCTCCTTTAACGCATCCCTCGCTCCCTCACATTGACGAATTAACACAGGAATTGCGTCGCTATGAAATACTATGGGTTCTATGACATCTCCTTCTAAATTGAGTAACGTTTATATTCAAACGACAGGATTTTCTTTTGGGACACGAGTTTCTCCTGTCCGATGCACTACTCCTCCTTTAACGCATTTCTCGCTCACTCACATTGACGAACTAACACAGAAATTGCGTCGCTACGAAATAGAATGTGTTCTATGACATCTCCTTCTAAATTGAGTAACATTTATATCGAAAGGACAGGATATTCCTTTGGGAGACGAGCTTCTCCTGTCCGATGCACTATTCCTCCTTTAACGCATCCCTCGCTCCCTCACATTGACGAATTAACACAGAAATTGCGTCGCTATGAAATACTATGGGTTCTATGACATCTCCTTCCAAATTGAGTAACGTTTCTATGGATACGACAGGATAGTCTTATGGGACACGAGTTTCTCCTGTCCGATGCACTATTCCTCCTTTAACGCATTCCCTCGCTCCCTCACATTGACGAATTAACACAGAAATTGCGTCGCTATGAAATACTATGGGTTCTATGACATCTCCTTCTAAATTGCGTAACGTTTATATGGAAACGACAGGATATTCTTTTGGGACACGAGTTTGTCCTGTCCGATGCACTATTCCTGCTTTAACGCATCCCTCGCTCCCTCACATTGACGAATTAACACAGAATTTGCGTCGCTATGAAATACTATGGGTTCTATGACATCTCCTTCTAAATTGAGTAACGTTTCTATGGAAACGTCAGGATATTCTTTTGGGACACGAGATTCTCCTGTCCAATGCACTATTCCTCCTTTAACGCATCCCTCGCTCCCTCACATTGACGAATTAACACAGAAATTGCGTCGCTATGAAATACTATGGGTTCTATGACATCTCCTTCTAAATTGAGTAACGTTTATATGGAAACGACAGGATATTCTTTTGGGACACGAGTTTCTCCTGTCCGATGCACTATTCCTCCTTTAACGCATCCCTCGTTCCCTCACACTGACGAATTAACACAGAAATTGCGTCGCTATGAAATACTATGGGTTCTATGAAATCTCCTTCTAAATTGAGTAACGTTTGTATGGAAACGACAGGATATTCTTTTGGGATACGAGTTTCTCCTGTCCGATGCACTATTCCTCCTTTAACGCATCCCTCGCTCCCTCACATTGACGAACTAACACAGAAATGGCGTCGCTATGAAATAGTATGTGTTCTATGACATCTCCTTCTAAATTGAGTAACGTTTATATGGAAAGGACAGGATATTCTTTTGGGACACGAGTTTCTCCTTTCCGATGCACTATTCCTCCTTTAACGCATTCCCTCGCTCCCTCACATTGACGAATTAACACAGAAATTGCGTCGCTATGAAATACTATGGGTTCTATGACATCTCCTTCTAAATTGAGTAACGTTTCTATGGAAACGACAGGATATTCTTTTGGGACCTGAGGTACTCCTGTCCGATGCACTATTCCTCCTTTAACGCATCCTTCGCTCCCTCACATTGTCGAATTAACACAGAAATTGCGTCGCAATGAAATACTATGTGTTCTATGACATCTCCTTCTAAATTGAGTAACGTTTCTATGGATACGACAGGATAGTCATTTGGGACACGAGTTTCTCCTGTCCGATGCACTATTCCTCCTTTAACGCATTCCCTCGCTCCCTCACATTGACGAATTAACACAGAAATTGCGTCGCTATGAAATACTATGGGTTCTATGACATCTCCTTCTAAATTGAGTAACGTTTCTATGGATACGACAGGATAGTCTTTTGGGACACGAGTTTCTCCTGTCCGATGCACTATTCCTCCTTTAACGCATCCCTCGCTCCCTCACATTGACGAACTAACACAGAAATTGCGTCGCTATGAAATAGTATGTGTTCTATGACATCTCCTTTTAAATTGAGTAACGTTTCTATGGAAACGACAGGATATTCTTTTGGGACCTGAGGTACTCCTGTCCGATGCACTATTCCTCCTTTAACGCATCCTTCGCTCCCTCACATTGTCGAATTAACACAGATATTGCGTCGCTATGAAATACTATGGGTTCTATGACATCTCCTTCTAAATTGAGTAACGTTTCTATGGAAACGACAAGATATTCTTTTGAGACCCGAGTTTCTCCTGTCCGATGCACTATTCCTCCTTTAACGCATCCCTCGCTCCTTCACATTGACGAATTAACTCAGAAATTGCGTCGCTATGAAATACTATGGCTTCTATGGCATCTCCTTCTAAATTGAGTAACGTTTCTATGGAAACGTCAGGATATTCCTTTGGGACACGAGTTTCTCCTGTCCAATGCACTATTCCTCCTTTAACGCACTCCTCGCTCCCTCACATTGACGAATTAACACAGAAATGGCGTCGCTATGGAATACTATGTTTTCTATGACATCTCCTTCTAAATTGAGTAACGATTATATAGAAACGACAGGATATCCATTTGGGACACGAGTTTCCCCTGTCCGATGCACTATTCCTCCTTTAACGCATCCCTCGCTCCCTCACATTGACGAATTAACACAGGAATTGCGTCGCTATGAAATACTATGGGTTCTATGACATCTCCTTCTAAATTGAGTAACGTTTATATGGAAACGACAGGATATTCTTTTGGGACACGAGTTTCTCCTGTCCGATGCACTATTCCTCCTTTAACGCATCCCTCGTTCCCTCACACTGACGAATTAACACAGAAATTGCGTCGCTATGAAATACTATGGGTTCTATGACATCTCCTTCTAATTTGAGTAACGTTTGTATGGAAACGACAGGATATTCTTTTGGGATACGAGTTTCTCCTGTCCGATGCACTATTCCTCCTTTAACGCATCCCTCGCTCCCTCACATTGACGAACTAACACAGAAATTGCGTCGCTATGAAATAGTATGTGTTCTATGACATCTCCTTCTAAATTGAGTAACGTTTATATGGAAGGGACAGGATATTCTTTTGGGACACGAGTTTCTCCTTTCCGATGCACTATTCCTCCTTTAACGCATCCCTCGCTGCCTCACATTGACGAATTAACACAGAAATTGCGTCGCTATGAAATACTATGTGTTCTATGACATCTCCTTCTAAATTGAGTAACGTTTCTATGGATACGACAGGATAGTCATTTGGGACACGAGATTCTCCTGTCCGATGCACTATTCCTCCTTTAACGCATTCCCTCGCTCCCTCACATTGACGAATTAACACAGAAATTGCGTCGCTATGAAATACTATGGGTTCTTTGACATCTCCTTCTAAATTGAGTAACGTTTCTCTGGATACGACAGGATAGTCTTTTGGGACACGAGTTTCTCCTGTCCGATGCACTATTCCTGCTTTAACGCATTCCCTCGCTCCCTCACATTGACGAATTAACACAGAATTTCGTCGCTATGAAATACTATGGGTTGTATGACATCTCCTTCTAAATTGAGTAACGTTTATATGGAAACGACAGGATATTCTTTTGGGACACGATTTTCTCCTGTCCGATGCATTATTCCTCCTTTAACGCATCCCTCGCTCCCTCACATTGACGAATTAACACAGAATTTGCGTCGCTATGAAATACTTTGGGTTCTATGGCATCTCCTTCTAAATTGAGTAACGTTTCTATGGAAACGTGAAGATATTCTTTTGGGACACGAGTTTCTCCTGTCCAATGCACTATTCCTCCTTTAACGCATCCCTCGCTCCCTCACATTGACGAATTAACACAGGAATTGCGTCGCTATGAAATACTATGGGTTCTATGACATCTCCTTCTAAATTGAGTAACGTTTATATGGAAACGACAGGATTTTCTTTTGGGACACGAGTTTCTCCTGTCCGATGCACTATTCCTCCTTTAACGCATTTCTCGCTCCCTCACATTGACGAACTAACACAGAAATTGCGTCGCTATGAAATAGAATGTGTTCTATGACATCTCCTTCTAAATTGAGTAACATTTATATCGAAAGGACAGGATATTCCTTTGGGACACGAGCTTCTCCTGTCCGATGCACTATTCCTCCTTTAACGCATCCCTCGCTCCCTCACATTGACGAATTAACACAGAAATTGCGTCGCTATGAAATACTATGGGTTCTATGACATCTCCTTCTAAATTGAGTAACGTTTCTATGGATACGACAGGATAGTCTTATGGGACACGAGTTTCTCCTGTCCGATGCACTATTCCTCCTTTAACGCATTCCCTCGCTCCCTCACATTGACGAATTAACACAGAAATTGCGTCGCTATGAAATACTATGGGTTCTATGACATCTCCTTCTAAATTGAGTAACGTTTATATGGAAACGACAGGATATTCTTTTGGGACACGAGTTTCTCCTGTCCGATGCACTATTCCTGCTTTAACGCATCCCTCGCTCCCTCACATTGACGAATTAACACAGAATTTGCGTCGCTATGAAATACTATGGGTTCTATGACATCTCCTTCTAAATTGAGTAACGTTTCTATGGATACGACAGGATAGTCTTTTGGGACACGAGTTTCTCCTGTCCGATGCACTATTCCTCCTTTAACGCATCCCTCGCTCCCTCACATTGACGAACTAACACAGAAATTGCGTCGCTATGAAATAGTATGTGTTCTATGACATCTCCTTTTAAATTGAGTAACGTTTCTATGGAAACGACAGGATATTCTTTTGGGACCTGAGGTACTCCTGTCCGATGCACTATTCCTCCTTTAACGCATCCTTCGCTCCCTCACATTGTCGAATTAACACAGAAATTGCGTCGCTATGAAATACTATGTGTTCTATGACATCTCCTTCTAAATTGAGTAACGTTTCTATGGATACGACAGGATAGTCATTTGGGACACGAGTTTCTCCTGTCCGATGCACTATTCCTCCTTTAACGCATTCCCTCGCTCCCTCACATTGACGAATTAACACAGAAATTGCGTCGCTATGAAATACTATGGGTTCTATGACATCTCCTTCTAAATTGAGTAACGTTTCTATGGATACGACAGGATAGTCTTTTGGGACACGAGTTTCTCCTGTCCGATGCACTATTCCTCCTTTAACGCATCCCTCGCTCCCTCACATTGACGAACTAACACAGAAATTGCGTCGCTATGAAATAGTATGTGTTCTATGACATCTCCTTTTAAATTGAGTAACGTTTCTATGGAAACGACAGGATATTCTTTTGGGACCTGAGGTACTCCTGTCCGATGCACTATTCCTCCTTTAACGCATCCTTCGCTCCCTCACATTGTCGAATTAACACAGATATTGCGTCGCTATGAAATACTATGGGTTCTATGACATCTCCTTCTAAATTGAGTAACGTTTCTATGGAAACGACAAGATGATCTTTTGAGACCCGAGTTTCTCCTGTCCGATGCACTATTCCTCCTTTAACGCATCCCTCGCTCCTTCACATTGACGAATTAACTCAGAAATTGCGTCGCTATGAAATACTATGGCTTCTATGGCATCTCCTTCTAAATTGAGTAACGTTTCTATGGAAACGTCAGGATATTCCTTTGGGACACGAGTTTCTCCTGTCCAATGCACTATTCCTCCTTTAACGCACTCCTCGCTCCCTCACATTGACGAATTAACACAGAAATGGCGTCGCTATGGAATACTATGGGTTCTATGACATCTCCTTCTAAATTGAGTAACGATTATATAGAAACGACAGGATATCCATTTGGGACACGAGTTTCCCCTGTCCGATGCACTATTCCTCCTTTAACGCATCCCTCGCTCCCTCACATTGACGAATTAACACAGGAATTGCGTCGCTATGAAATACTATGGGTTCTATGACATCTCCTTCTAAATTGAGTAACGTTTATATGGAAACGACAGGATATTCTTTTGGGACACGAGTTTCTCCTGTCCGATGCACTATTCCTCCTTTAACGCATCCCTCGTTCCCTCACACTGACGAATTAACACAGAAATTGCGTCGCTATGAAATACTATGGGTTCTATGACATCTCCTTCTAATTTGAGTAACGTTTGTATGGAAACGACAGGATATTCTTTTGGGATACGAGTTTCTCCTGTCCGATGCACTATTCCTCTTTTAACGCATCCCTCGCTCCCTCACATTGACGAACTAACACAGAAATTGCGTCGCTATGAAATAGTATGTGTTCTATGACATCTCCTTCTAAATTGAGTAACGTTTATATGGAAGGGACAGGATATTCTTTTGGGACACGAGTTTCTCCTTTCCGATGCACTATTCCTCCTTTAACGCATCCCTCGCTGCCTCACATTGACGAATTAACACAGAAATTGCGTCGCTATGAAATACTATGTGTTCTATGACATCTCCTTCTAAATTGAGTAACGTTTCTATGGATACGACAGGATAGTCATTTGGGACACGAGATTCTCCTGTCCGATGCACTATTCCTCCTTTAACGCATTCCCTCGCTCCCTCACATTGACGAATTAACACAGAAATTGCGTCGCTATGAAATACTATGGGTTCTTTGACATCTCCTTCTAAATTGAGTAACGTTTCTCTGGATACGACAGGATAGTCTTTTGGGACACGAGTTTCTCCTGTCCGATGCACTATTCCTGCTTTAACGCATTCCCTCGCTCCCTCACATTGACGAATTAACACAGAATTTCGTCGCTATGAAATACTATGGGTTGTATGACATCTCCTTCTAAATTGAGTAACGTTTATATGGAAACGACAGGATATTCTTTTGGGACACGATTTTCTCCTGTCCGATGCATTATTCCTCCTTTAACGCATCCCTCCCTCCCTCACATTGACGAATTAACACAGAATTTGCGTCGCTATGAAATACTTTGGGTTCTATGGCATCTCCTTCTAAATTGAGTAACGTTTCTATGGAAACGTGAAGATATTCTTTTGGGACACGAGTTTCTCCTGTCCAATGCACTATTCCTCCTTTAACGCATCCCTCGCTCCCTCACATTGACGAATTAACACAGGAATTGCGTCGCTATGAAATACTATGGGTTCTATGACATCTCCTTCTAAATTGAGTAACGTTTATATGGAAACGACAGGATTTTCTTTTGGGACACGAGTTTCTCCTGTCCGATGCACTATTCCTCCTTTAACGCATTTCTCGCTCCCTCACATTGACGAACTAACACAGAAATTGCGTCGCTATGAAATAGAATGTGTTCTATGACATCTCCTTCTAAATTGAGTAACGTTTCTATGGAAACGACAAGATATTCTTTTGAGACCCGAGTTTCTCCTGTCCGATGCACTATTCCTCCTTTAACGCATCCCTCGCTCCTTCACATTGACGAATTAACTCAGAAATTGCGTCGCTATGAAATACTATGGCTTCTATGGCATCTCCTTCTAAATTGAGTAACGTTTCTATGGAAACGTCAGGATATTCCTTTGGGACACGAGTTTCTCCAGTCCAATGCACTATTCCTCCTTTAACGCACTCCTCGCTCCCTCACATTGACGAATTAACACAGAAATGGCGTCGCTATGGAATACTATGGGTTCTATGACATCTCCTTCTAAATTGAGTAACGATTATATAGAAACGACAGGATATCCATTTGGGACACGAGTTTCCCCTGTCCGATGCACTATTCCTCCTTTAACGCATCCCTCGCTCCCTCACATTGACGAATTAACACAGGAATTGCGTCGCTATGAAATACTATGGGTTCTATGACATCTCCTTCTAAATTGAGTAACGTTTATATGGAAACGACAGGATATTCTTTTGGGACACGAGTTTCTCCTGTCCGATGCACTATTCCTCCTTTAACGCATCCCTCGTTCCCTCACACTGACGAATTAACACAGAAATTGCGTCGCTATGAAATACTATGGGTTCTATGACATCTCCTTCTAAATTGAGTAACGTTTATATGGAAGGGACAGGATATTCTTTTGGGACACGAGTTTCTCCTTTCCGATGCACTATTCCTCCTTTAACGCATCCCTCGCTGCCTCACATTGACGAATTAACACAGAAATTGCGTCGCTATGAAATACTATGTGTTCTATGACATCTCCTTCTAAATTGAGTAACGTTTCTATGGATACGACAGGATAGTCATTTGGGACACGAGATTCTCCTGTCCGATGCACTATTCCTCCTTTAACGCATTCCCTCGCTCCCTCACATTGACGAATTAACACAGAAATTGCGTCGCTATGAAATACTATGGGTTCTTTGACATCTCCTTCTAAATTGAGTAACGTTTCTCTGGATACGACAGGATAGTCTTTTGGGACACGAGTTTCTCCTGTCCGATGCACTATTCCTGCTTTAACGCATTCCCTCGCTCCCTCACATTGACGAATTAACACAGAATTTCGTCGCTATGAAATACTATGGGTTGTATGACATCTCCTTCTAAATTGAGTAACGTTTATATGGAAACGACAGGATATTCTTTTGGGACACGATTTTCTCCTGTCCGATGCATTATTCCTCCTTTAACGCATCCCTCGCTCCCTCACATTGACGAATTAACACAGAATTTGCGTCGCTATGAAATACTTTGGGTTCTATGGCATCTCCTTCTAAATTGAGTAACGTTTCTATGGAAACGTGAAGATATTCTTTTGGGACACGAGTTTCTCCTGTCCAATGCACTATTCCTCCTTTAACGCATCCCTCGCTCCCTCACATTGACGAATTAACACAGGAATTGCGTCGCTATGAAATACTATGGGTTCTATGACATCTCCTTCTAAATTGAGTAACGTTTATATGGAAACGACAGGATTTTCTTTTGGGACACGAGTTACTCCTGTCCGATGCACTATTCCTCCTTTAACGCATTTCTCGCTCCCTCACATTGACGAACTAACACAGAAATTGCGTCGCTATGAAATAGAATGTGTTCTATGACATCTCCTTCTAAATTGAGTAACATTTATATCGAAAGGACAGGATATTCCTTTGGGACACGAGCTTCTCCTGTCCGATGCACTATTCCTCCTTTAACGCATCCCTCGCTCCCTCACATTGACGAATTAACACAGAAATTGCGTCGCTATGAAATACTATGGGTTCTATGACATCTCCTTCTAAATTGAGTAACGTTTCTATGGATACGACAGGATAGTCTTATGGGACACGAGTTTCTCCTGTCCGATGCACTATTCCTCCTTTAACGCATTCCCTCGCTCCCTCACATTGACGAATTAACACAGAAATTGCGTCGCTATGAAATACTATGGGTTCTATGACATCTCCTTCTAAATTGAGTAACGTTTATATGGAAACGACAGGATATTCTTTTGGGACACGAGTTTCTCCTGTCCGATGCACTATTCCTGCTTTAACGCATCCCTCGCTCCCTCACATTGACGAATTAACACAGAATTTGCGTCGCTATGAAATACTATGGGTTCTATGACATCTCCTTCTAAATTGAGTAACGTTTCTATGGAAACGTCAGGATATTCTTTTGGGACACGAAGTTCTCCTGTCCAATGCACTATTCCTCCTTTAACGCATCCCTCGCTCCCTCACATTGACGAATTAACACAGAAATTGCGTCGCTATGAAATACTATGGGTTCTATGACATCTCCTTCTAAATTGAGTAACGTTTATATGGAAACGACAGGATATTCTTTTGGGACACGAGTTTCTCCTGTCCGATGCACTATTCCTCCTTTAACGCATCCCTCGTTCCCTCACACTGACGAATTAACACAGAAATTGCGTCGCTATGAAATACTATGGGTTCTATGAAATCTCCTTCTAAATTGAGTAACGTTTGTATGGAAACGACAGGATATTCTTTTGGGATACGAGTTTCTCCTGTCTGATGCACTATTCCTCCTTTAACGCATCCCTCGCTCCCTCACATTGACGAACTAACACAGAAATTGCGTCGCTATGAAATAGTATGTGTTCTATGACATCTCCTTCTAAATTGAGTAACGTTTATATGGAAAGGACAGGATATTCTTTTGGGACACGAGTTTCTCCTTTCCGATGCACTATTCCTCCTTTAACGCATCCCTCGCTCCCTCACATTGACGAATTAACACAGAAATTGCATCGCTATGAAATACTATGTGTTCTATGACATCTCCTTCTAAATTGAGTAACGTTTCTATGGATACGACAGGATAGTCATTTGGGACACGAGTTTCTCCTGTCCGATGCACTATTCCTCCTTTAACGCATTCCCTCGCTCCCTCACATTGACGAATTAACACAGAAATTGCGTCGCTATGAAATACTATGGGTTCTATGACATCTCCTTCTAAATTGAGTAACGTTTCTATGGATACGACAAGATAGTCTTTTGGGACACGAGTTTCTCCTGTCCGATGCACTATTCCTCCTTTAACGCATCCCTCGCTCCCTCACATTGACGAACTAACACAGAAATTGCGTCGCTATGAAATAGTATGTGTTCTATGACATCTCCTTTTAAATTGAGTAACGTTTCTATGGAAACGACAGGATATTCTTTTGGGACCTGAGGTACTCCTGTCCGATGCACTATTCCTCCTTTAACGCATCCTTCGCTCCCTCACATTGTCGAATTAACACAGAAATTGCGTCGCTATGAAATACTATGGGTTCTATGACATCTCCTTCTAAATTGAGTAACGTTTCTATGGAAACGACAATATATTCTTTTGAGACCCGAGTTTCTCCTGTCCGATGCACTATTCCTCCTTTAACGCATCCCTCGCTCCTTCACATTGACGAATTAACACAGAAATTGCGTCGCTATGAAATACTATGGGTTCTATGGCATCTCCTTCTAAATTGAGTAACGTTTCTATGGAAACGTCAGGATATTCCTTTGGGACACGAGTTTCTCCTGTCCAATGCACTATTCCTCCTTTAACGCACTCCTCGCTCCCTCACATTGACGAATTAACACAGAAATGGCGTCGCTATGGAATACTATGGGTTCTATGACATCTCCTTCTAAATTGAGTAACGATTATATAGAAACGACAGGATATCCATTTGGGACACGAGTTTCCCCTGTCCGATGCACTATTCCTCCTTTAACGCATCCCTCGCTCCCTCACATTGACGAATTAACACAGGAATTGCGTCGCTATGAAATACTATGGGTTCTATGACATCTCCTTCTAAATTGAGTAACGTTTATATGGAAACGACAGGATATTCTTTTGGGACACGAGTTTCTCCTGTCCGACGCACTATTCCTCCTTTAACGCATCCCTCGTTCCCTCACACTGACGAATTAACACAGAAATTGCGTCGCTATGAAATACTATGGGTTCTATGACATTTCCTTCTAATTTGAGTAACGTTTGTATGGAAACGACAGGATATTCTTTTGGGATACGAGTTTCTCCTGTCCGATGCACTATTCCTCCTTTAACGCATCCCTCGCTCCCTCACATTGACGAACTAACACAGAAATTGCGTCGCTATGAAATAGTATGTGTTCTATGACATCTCCTTCTAAATTGAGTAACGTTTATATGGAAAGGACAGGATATTCTTTTGGGACACGAGTTTCTCCTTTCCGATGCACTATTCCTCTTTTAACGCATCCCTCGCTGCCTCACATTGACGAATTAACACAGAAATTGCGTCGCTATGAAATACTATGTGTTCTATGACATCTCCTTCTAAATTGAGTAACGTTTCTATGGATACGACAGGATAGTCATTTGGGACACGAGTTTCTCCTGTCCGATGCACTATTCCTCCTTTAACGCATTCCCTCGCTCCCTCACATTGACGAATTAACACAGAAATTGCGTCGCTATGAAATACTATGGGTTCTTTGACATCTCCTTCTAAATTGAGTAACGTTTCTCTGGATACGACAGGATAGTCTTTTGGGACACGAGTTTCTCCTGTCCGATGCACTATTCCTCCTTTAACGCATTCCCTCGCTCCCTCACATTGACGAATTAACACAGAATTTCGTCGCTATGAAATACTATGGGTTGTATGACATCTCCTTCTAAATTGAGTAACGTTTATATGGAAACGACAGGATATTCTTTTGGGACACGACTTTCTCCTGTCCGATGCATTATTCCTCCTTTAACGCATCCCTCGCTCCCTCACATTGACGAATTAACACAGAATTTGCGTCGCTAAGAAATACTTTGGGTTCTATGGCATCTCCTTCTAAATAGAGTAACGTTTCTATGGAAACGTGAAGATATTCTTTTGGGACACGAGTTTCTCCTGTCCAATGCACTATTCCTCCTTTAACGCATCCCTCGCTCCCTCACATTGACGAATTAACACAGGAATTGCGTCGCTATGAAATACTATGGGTTCTATGACATCTCCTTCTAAATTGAGTAACGTTTATATGGAAACGACAGGATTTTCTTTTGGGACACGAGTTTCTCCTGTCCGATGCACTATTCCTCCTTTAACGCATATCTCGCTCCCTCACATTGACGAACTAACACAGAAATTGCGTCGCTATGAAATAGAATGTGTTCTATGACATCTCCTTCTAAATTGAGTAACATTTATATCGAAAGGACAGGATATTCCTTTGGGACACGAGCTTCTCCTGTCCGATGCACTATTCCTCCTTTAACGCATCCCTCGCTCCCTCACATTGACGAATTAACACAGAAATTGCGTCGCTATGAAATACTATGGGTTCTATGACATCTCCTTCTAAATTGAGTAACGTTTCTATGGATACGACAGGATAGTCATATGGGACACGAGTTTCTCCTGTCCGATGCACTATTCCTCCTTTAACGCATTCCCTCGCTCCCTCACATTGACGAATGAACACAGAAATTGCGTCGCTATGAAATACTATGGGTTCTATGACATCTCCTTCTAAATTGAGTAACGTTTATATGGAAACGACAGGATATTCTTTTGGGACACGAGTTTCTCCTGTCCGATGCACTATTCCTGCTTTAACGCATCCCTCGCTCCCTCACATTGACGAATTAACACAGAATTTGCGTCGCTATGAAATACTATGGGTTCTATGACATCTCCTTCTAAATTGAGTAACGTTTCTATGGAAACGTCAGGATATTCTTTTGGGACACGAGATTCTCCTGTCCAATGCACTATTCCTCCTTTAACGCATCCCTCGCTCCCTCACATTGACGAATTAACACAGAAATTGCGTCGCTATGAAATACTATGGGTTCTATGACATCTCCTCCTAAATTGAGTAACGTTTATATGGAAACGACAGGATATTCTTTTGGGACACGAGTTTCTCCTGTCCGATGCACTATTCCTGCTTTAACGCATCCCTCGCTCCCTCACATTGACGAATTAACACAGAATTTGCGTCGCTATGAAATACTATGGGTTCTATGACATCTCCTTCTAAATTGAGTAACGTTTCTATGGAAACGTCAGGATATTCTTTTGGGACACGAGATTCTCCTGTCCAATGCACTATTCCTCCTTTAACGCATCCCTCGCTCCCTCACATTGACGAATTAACACAGAAATTTCGTCGCTATGAAATACTATGGGTTCTATGACATCTCCTTCTAAATTGAGTAACGTTTATATGGAAACGACAAGATATTCTTTTGGGACACGAGTTTCTCCTTTCCGATGCACTATTCCTCCTTTAACGCATCCCTCGCTGCCTCACATTGACGAATTAACACAGAAATTGCGTCGCTATGAAATACTATGTGTTCTATGACATCTCCTTCTAAATTGAGTAACGTTTCTATGGATACGACAGGATAGTCATTTGGGACACGAGTTTCTCCTGTCCGATGCACTATTCCTCCTTTAACGCATTCCCTTGCTCCCTCACATTGACGAATTAACACAGAAATTGCGTCGCTATGAAATACTATGGGTTCTTTGACATCTTCTTCTAAATTGAGTAACGTTTCTCTGGATACGACAGGATAGTCTTTTGGGACACGAGTTTCTCCTGTCCGATGCACTATTCCTCCTTTAACGCATTCCCTCGCTCCCTCACTTTGACGAATTAACACAGAATTTCGTCGCTATGAAATACTATGGGTTGTATGACATCTCCTTCTAAATTGAGTAACGTTTATATGGAAACTAGAGGATATTCTTTTGGGACACGATTTTCTCCTGTCCGATGCATTATTATTCCTTTAACGCATCCCTCGCTCCCTCACATTGACGAATTAACACAGAATTTGCGTCGCTATGAAATACTTTGGGTTCTATGGCATCTCCTTCTAAATTGAGTAACGTTTCTATGGAAACGTGAAGATATTCTTTTGGGACACGAGTTTCTCCTGTCCAATGCACTATTCCTCCTTTAACGCATCCCTCGCTCCCTCACATTGACGAATTAACACAGGAATTGCGTCGCTATGAAATACTATGGGTTCTATGACATCTCCTTCTAAATTGAGTAACGTTTATATGGAAACGACAGCATTTTCTTTTGGGACACGAGTTTCTCCTGTCCGATGCACTATTCCTCCTTTAACGCATTTCTCGCTCCCTCACATTGACGAACTAACACAGAAATTGCGTCGCTATGAAATAGAATGTGTTCTATGACATCTCCTTCTAAATTGAGTAACATTTATATCGAAAGGACAGGATATTCCTTTGGGACACGAGCTTCTCCTGTCCGATGCACTATTCCTCCTTTAACGCATCCCTCGCTCCCTCACATTGACGAATTAACACAGAAATTGCGTCGCTATGAAATACTATGGGTTCTATGACATCTCCTTCTAAATTGAGTAACGTTTCTATGGATACGACAGGATAGTCTTATGGGACACGAGTTTCTCCTGTCCGATGCACTATTCCTCCTTTAACGCATTCCCTCGCTCCCTCACATTGACGAATTAACACAGAAATTGCGTCGCTATGAAATACTATGGGTTCTATGACATCTCCTTCTAAATTGAGTAACGTTTATATGGAAACGACAGGATATTCTTTTGGGACACGAGTTTCTCCTGTCCGATGCACTATTCCTGCTTTAACGCATCCCTCGCTCCCTCACATTGACGAATTAACACAGAATTTGCGTCGCTATGAAATACTATGGGTTCTATGACATCTCCTTCTAAATTGAGTAACGTTTCTATGGAAACGTCAGGATATTCTTTTGGGACACGAGATTCTCCTGTCCAATGCACTATTCCTCCTTTAACGCATCCCTCGCTCCCTCACATTGACGAATTAACACAGAAATTGCGTCGCTATGAAATACTATGGGTTCTATGACATCTCCTTCTAAATTGAGTAACGTTTATATGGAAACGACAGGATATTCTTTTGGGACACGAGTTTCTCCTGTCCGATGCACTATTCCTCCTTTAACGCATCCCTCGTTCCCTCACACTGACGAATTAACACAGAAATTGCGTCGCTATGAAATACTATGGGTTCTATGAAATCTCCTTCTAAATTTAGTAACTTTTGTATGGAAACGACAGGATATTCTTTTGGGATACGAGTTTCTCCTGTCCGATGCACTATTCCTCCTTTAACGCATTCCTCGCTCCCTCACATTGACGAACTAACACAGAAATTGCGTCGCTATGAAATAGTATGTGTTCTATGACATCTCCTTCTAAATTGAGTAACGTTTATATGGAAAGGACAGGATATTCTTTTGGGACACGAGTTTCTCCTTTCCGATGCACTATTCCTCCTTTAACGCATCCCTCGCTCCCTCACATTGACGAATTAACACAGAAATTGCGTCGCTATGAAATACTATGTGTTCTATGACATCTCCTTCTAAATTGAGTAACGTTTCTATGGATACGACAGGATAGTCATTTGGGACACGAGTTTCTCCTGTCCGATGCACTATTCCTCCTTTAACGCATTCCCTCGCTCCCTCACATTGACGAATTAACACAGAAATTGCGTCGCTATGAAATACTATGGGTTCTATGACATCTCCTTCTAAATTGAGTAACGTTTCTATGGATACGACAGGATAGTCTTTTGGGACACGAGTTTCTCCTGTCCGATGCACTATTCCTCCTTTAACGCATCCCTCGCTCCCTCACATTGACGAACTAACACAGAAATTGCGTCGCTATGAAATAGTATGTGTTCTATGACATCTCCTTTTAAATTGAGTAACGTTTCTATGGAAACGACAGGATATTCTTTTGGGACCTGAGGTACTCCAGTCCGATGCACTATTCCTCCTTTAACGCATCCTTTGCTCCCTCACGTTGTCGAATTAACACAGAAATTGCGTCGCTATGAAATACTATGGGTTCTATGACATCTCCTTCTAAATTGAGTAACGTTTCTATGGAAACGACAATATATTCTTTTGAGACCCGAGTTTCTCCTGTCCGATGCACTATTCCTCCTTTAACGCATCCCTCGCTCCTTCACATTGACGAATTAACACAGAAATTGCGTCGCTATGAAATACTATGGGTTCTATGGCATCTCCTTCTAAATTGAGTAACGTTTCTATGGAAACGTCAGGATATTCCTTTGGGACACGAGTTTCTCCTGTCCAATGCACTATTCCTCCTTTAACGCACTCCTCGCTCCCTCACATTGACGAATAAACACAGAAATGGCGTCGCTATGGAATACTATGGGTTCTATGACATCTCCTTCAAAATTGAGTAACGATTATATAGAAAACGACAGGATATCCATTTGGGACACGAGTTTCCCCTGTCCGATGCACTATTCCTCCTTTAACGCATCCCTCGCTCCCTCACATTGACGAATTAACACAGGAATTGCGTCGCTATGAAATACTATGGGTTGTATGACATCTCCTTCTAAATTGAGTAACGTTTATATGGAAACGACAGGATATTCTTTTGGGACACGAGTTTCTCCTGTCCGATGCACTATTCCTCCTTTAACGCATCCCTCGCTCCCTCACATTGACGAACTAACACAGAAATTGCGTCGCTATGAAATAGTATGTGTTCTATGACATCTCCTTCTAAATTGAGTAACGTTTATATGGAAAGGACAGGATATTCTTTTGGGACACGAGTTTCTCCTTTCCGATGCACTATTCCTCCTTTAACGCATCCCTCGCTGCCTCACATTGACGAATTAACACAGAAATTGCGTCGCTATGAAATACTATGTGTTCTATGACATCTCCTTCTAAATTGAGTAACGTTTCTATGGATACGACAGGATAGTCATTTGGGACACAAGTTTCTCCTGTCCGATGCACTATTCCTCCTTTAACGCATTCCCTCGCTCCCTCACATTGACGAATTAAACCAGAAATTGCGTCGCTATGAAATACTATGGGTTCTTTGACATCTCCTTCTAAATTGAGTAACGTTTCTCTGGATACGACAGGATAGTCTTTTGGGACACGAGTTTCTCCTGTCCGATGCACTATTCCTCCTTTAACGCATTCCCTCGCTCCCTCACATTGACGAATTAACACAGAATTTCGTCGCTATGAAATACTATGGGTTGTATGACATCTCCTTCTAAATTGAGTAACGTTTATATGGAAACGACAGGATATTCTTTTGGGACACGATTTTCTCCTGTCCGATGCATTATTCCTCCTTTAACGCATCCCTCCCTCCCTCACATTGACGAATTAACACAGAATTTGCGTCGCTATGAAATACTTTGGGTTCTATGGCATCTCCTTCTAAATAGAGTAACGTTTCTATGGAAACGTGAAGATATTCTTTTGGGACACGAGTTTCTCCTGTCCAATGCACTATTCCTCCTTTAACGCATCCCTCGCTCCCTCACATTGACGAATTAACACAGGAATTGCGTCGCTATGAAATACTATGGGTTCTATGACATCTCCTTCTAAATTGAGTAACGTTTATATGGAAACGACAGGATTTTCTTTTGGGACACGAGTTTCTCCTGTCCGATCCACTATTCCTCCTTTAACGCATTTCTCGCTCCCTCACATTGACGAACTAACACAGAAATTGCGTCGCTATGAAATAGAATGTGTTCTATGACATCTCCTTCTAAATTGAGTAACATTTATATCGAAAGGACAGGATATTCCTTTGGGACACGAGCTTCTCCTGTCCGATGCACTATTCCTCCTTTAACGCATCCCTCGCTCCCTCACATTGACGAATTAACACAGAAATTGCGTCGCTATGAAATACTATGGGTTCTATGACATCTCCTTCTAAATTGAGTAACGTTTCTATGGATACGACAGGATAGTCTTATGGGACACGAGTTTCTCCTGTCCGATGCACTATTCCTCCTTTAACGCATTCCCTCGCTCCCTCACATTGACGAATTAACACAGAAATTGCGTCGCTATGAAATACTATGGGTTCTATGACATCTCCTTCTAAATTGAGTAACGTTTATATGGAAACGACAGGATATTCTTTTGGGACACGAGTTTCTCCTGTCCGATGCACTATTCCTGCTGTAACGCATCCCTCGCTCCCTCACATTGACGAATTAACACAGAATTTGCGTCGCTATGAAATACTATGGGTTCTATGACATCTCCTTCTAAATTGAGTAACGTTTCTATGGAAACGTCAGGATATTCTTTTGGGACACGAGATTCTCCTGTCCAATGCACTATTCCTCCTTTAACGCATCCCTCGCTCCCTCACATTGACGAATTAACACAGAAATTGCGTCGCTATGAAATACTATGGGTTCTATGACATCTCCTTCTAAATTGAGTAACGTTTATATGGAAACGACAGGATATTCTTTTCGGACACGAGTTTCTCCTGTCCGATGCACTATTCCTCCTTTAACGCATCCCTCGTTCCCTCACACTGACGAATTAACACAGAAATTGCGTCGCTATGAAATACTATGGGTTCTATGAAATCTCCTTCTAAATTGAGTAACGTTTGTATGGAAACGACAGGATATTCTTTTGGGATACGAGTTTCTCCTGTCCGATGCACTATTCCTCCTTTAACGCATCCCTCGCTCCCTCACATTGACGAACTAACACAGAAATTGCGTCGCTATGAAATAGTATGTGTTCTATGACATCTCCTTCTAAATTGAGTAACGTTTATATGGAAAGGACAGGATATTCTTTTGGGACACGAGTTTCTCCTTTCCGATGCACTATTCCTCCTTTAACGCATCCCTCGCTCCCTCACATTGACGAATTAACACAGAAATTGCGTCGCTATGAAATACTATGTGTTCTATGACATCTCCTTCTAAATTGAGTAACGTTTCTATGGATACGACAGGATAGTCATTTGGGACACGAGTTTCTCCTGTCCGATGCACTATTCCTCCTTTAACGCATCCCTCGCTCCCTCACATTGACGAAATAACACAGAAATTGCGTCGCAATGAAATAGTATGTGTTCTATGACATCTCCTTCTAAATTGAGTAACGTTTATATGGAAAGGACAGGATATTCTTTTGGGACACGAGTTTCTCCTGTCCGATGCACTATTCCTCCATTAACGCATCCCTCGCTCCCTCACATTGAGGAATTAACACAGAAACTGCGTCGCTATGATATACTATGTGTTCTTATGACATCTCCTTCTAAATTGAGTAACGTTTCTATGGATACGACAGGATAGTCTTTTGGAACACGAGTTTCTCCTGTCCGATGCACTATTCCTCCTTTAACGCATTCCCTCGCTCCCTCAATTGACGAATTAACACAGAAATTGCGTCGCTATAAAATACGATGGGTTCTATGACATCTCCTTTTAAATTGAGTAACGTTTCTATGGAAACGACAGGATATTCTTTTGGGACCTGAGGTACTCCTGTCCGATGCACTATTCCTCCTTTAACGCATCCTTCGCTCCCTCACATTGTCGAATTAACACAGAAATTGCGTCGCTATGAAATACTATGGGTTCTATGACATCTCCTTCTAAATTGAGTAACGTTTTATGGAAACAACAGGATATTCTTTGGGACACGAGTTTCTCCTGTCCGATGCACTATTCCTCCTTTAACGCATCCCTCGCTCCCTCACATTGACGAATTAACACAGAAATTGCGTCGCTATGAAGTACTATGGGTTCTATGACATCTCCTTCTAAATTGAGTAACGTTATATGGAAACGACAGGATATTCTTTTTTGACAAGAGTTTTTCCTGTCCGATGCACTATTCCTCCTTTAACGCATCCCTCGCTCCCTCACATTGACGAAGTAACACAGAAATTGCGTCGCTATGAAATACAATGGGTTCTATGACATCTCCTACTAAATTGAGTAACGTTTCTATGGAAATGACAGGATATTCTTTTGGGACCCAAGTTTCTCCTGTCTGATGCACTATTCCTCCTTTAACGCATTTCTCGCTCCCTCACATTGACGAATTAACACAGAGTTTGCGTCGCTATGAAATACTATGGGTTCTATGACATTTCTTTCTAAATTGAGTAACGTTTCTATGGAAACGACAGGATATTCTTTTGGGACACGAGTTTCTCCTGTCCGATGCACTATTCCTCCTTTAACGCATCCCTCGCTCCCTCACATTGACGAATTAACACAGAAATAGCGTCGCTATGAAATACTATGGGTTCTATGACATCTCCTTCTAAATTGAGTAACGTTTATATAGAAACGACAGGATATTCTTTTGGGACACGAGTTTCTCCTGTCCGATGCACTATTCCTCCTTTAACGCATCCCTCGCTCCCTCACATTGACGAATTAACACAGAAATAGCGTCGCTATGAAATACCATGGGTTCAGTGACATCTCCTTCTAAATTGAGTAACGTTTATATGGAAACGACAGGATATTCTTTTGGGACACGAGTTCTCCTGTCCAATGCACTATTCCTCCTTTAACGCATCCCTCGCTCCCTCACATTGACGAATTAACACAGAAATTGCGTCGCTATGAAATACTATGGGTTCTATGACATCTCCTTCTAAATTAAGTAACGTTTATATGGAAACGACAGGATGTTCTTTTGGACACGAGTTTCTCCTGTCCGATGCACTATTCCTCCTTTAACGCATCCCTCTCTCCCTCACATTGACGAATTAACACAGAAATTGCGTCGCTATGAAATACTATGGGTTCTATGACATCCCCTTTTAAATTGAGTAACGTTTCTATGGATACGACAGGATATTCTTTTGGGATACGAGTTTCTCCTGTCCGATGCACTATTCCTCCTTTAACGCATCCCTCGCTCCCTCACATTGACGAACTAACACAGAAATTGCGTCGCTATGAAATAGTATGTGTTCTATGACATCTCCTTCTAAATTGAGTAACTTTTATATGGAAAGGACAGGATAGTCTTTTGGGACACGAGTTTCTCCTGTCCGATGCACTATTCCTCCATTAACGCATCCCTCGCTCCCTTACATTGACGAATTAACACAGAAACTGCGTCGCTATGAAATACTATGTGTTCTATGACATCTCCTTCTAAATTGGGTAACGTTTCTATGGATACGACAGGATAGTCTTTTGGAACACGAGTTTCTCCTGTCCGATGCACTATTCCTCCTTTAACGCATTCCCTTGCTCCCTCACATTGACGAATTAACACAGAAATTGCGTCGCTATAAAATACGATGGGTTCTATGACATCTCCTTTTAAATTGAGTAACGTTTCAATGGAAACAACAGGACATTCTTTTGGGACCTGAGGTACTCCTGTCCGATGCACTATTCCTCCTTTAACGCATCCTTCGCTCCCTCACATTGTCGAATTAACACAGAAATTGCGTCGCTATGAAATACTATGGGTTCTATGACATCTCCTTCTAAATTGAGTATCGTTTCTATGGAAACAACAGGATATTCTTTGGGACACGAGTTTCTCCTGTCCGATGCACTATTCCTCATTTAACGCATCCCTCGCTCCCTCACATTGACGAATTAACACAGAAATAGCGTCGCTATGAAATACTATGGGTTCTATGACATCTCCTTCTAAATTGAGTAACGTTTATATAGAAACGACAGGATATTCTTTTGGGACACGAGTTTCTCCTGTCCGATGCACTATTCCTCCTTTAACGCATCCCTCCCTCCCTCACATTGACGAATTAACACAGAAATAGCGTCGCTATGAAATACCATGGGTTCTATGACATCTCCTTCTAAATTGAGTAACGTTTATATGGAAACGACAGGATATTCTTTTGGGACACGAGTTCTCCTGTCCGATGCACTATTCCTCCTTTAACGCATCCCTCGCTCCCTCACATTGACGAATTAACACAGAAATTGCGTCGCTATGAAATACTATGGGTTCTATGACATCTCCTTCTAAATTGAGTAACGATTCTATGGAAACGACAGGATATTCTTTTGGGACCCGAGTTTCTCATGTCCGATGCACTATTCCTCCTTTAACGCATCCCTCGCTCCCTCACATTGACGTATTAACACAGAAATTGCGTCGCTATGAAATACTATGGGTTCTATGACATCTCCTTTTAAACTGAGTAACGTTTCTATGGAAACGACAGGATATTCTTTTGGGACACGAGTTTCTCCTGTCCGTTGCACTATTCCTCCTTTAACGCATCCCTCGCTCCCTCACATTGACGAATTAACACAGAAATTGCGTCGCTATGAAATACTATGGGTTCTATGACATCCCCTTTTAAATTGAGTAACGTTTCTATGGATACGACAGGATATTCTTTTGGGATACGAGTTTCTCCTGTCCGATGCACTATTCCTCCTTTAACGCATCCCTCGCTCACTCACATTGACGAACTAACACAGAAATTGCGTCGCTATGAAATAGTATGTGTTCTATGACATTTCCTTCTAAATTGAGTAACGTTTATATGGAAAGGACAGGATAGTCTTTTGGGACACGAGTTTCTCCTGTCCGATGCACTATTCCTCCTTTAACGCATCCCTCGCTCCCTCACATTGACGAATCAACACAGAAACTGTGTCGCTATGAAATACTATGTGTTCTATGACATCTCCTTCTAAATTGGGTAACGTTTCTATGGATACGACAGGATAGTCTTTTGGGACACGAGTTTCTCCTGTCCGATGCACTATTCCTCCTTTAACGCATTCCCTCGCTCCCTCACATTGACGAATTAACACAGAAATTGCGTCGCTATAAAATACGATGGGTTCTATGACATCTCCTTTTAAATTGAGTAACGTTTCAATGGTAACGACAGGATATTCTTTTGGGACCTGAGGTACTCCTGTCCGATGCACTATTCTTCCTTTAACGCATCCTTCGCTCCCTCACATTGTCGAATTAACACAGAATTTGCGTCGCTATGAAATACTATGGGTTCTATGACATCTCCTTCTAAATTGAGTAACGTTTCTATGGAAACAACAGGATATTCTTTGGGACACGAGTTTCTCCTGTCCGATGCACTATTCCTCCTTTAACGCATCCCTCGCTCCCTCACATTGACGAATTAACACAGAAATTGCGTCGCTATGAAATACTATGTGTTCTATGACATCTCCTTCAAAATTGAGTAACGTTTCTATGGAAACGACAGGATATTCTTTTGAGACCCGAGTTTCTCCTGTCCGATGCACTATTCCTCCTTTAACGCATCCCTCGCTCCTTCACATTGACGAATTAACAAAGAAATTGCGTCGCTATGAAATACTATGGGTTCTATGACATCTCCTTCTAAATTGAGTAACGTTTGTATGGAAACGTCAGGATATTCCTTTGGGACACGAGTTTCTCCTGTCCAATGCAATATTCCTCCTTTAACGCACTCCTCGCTCCCTCACATTGACGAATTAACACAGAAATTGCGTCGCTATGAAATACTATGGGTTCTATGGCATCTCCTTCTAAATTGAGTAACGTTTATATGGAAACGACAGGATATTCTTTTGGGACACGAGTTTCTCCTGTCCGATGCACTATTCCTCCTTTAACGCATCCCTCGTTCCCTCACACTGACGAATTAACACAGAAGTTGCGTCGCTATGAAATACTGTGGGTTCTATGACATCTCCTTCTAAATTGAGTAACGTTTGTATGGAAACGACAGGATATTCTTTTGGGATACGAGTTTCTCCTGTCCGATGCACTATTCCTCCTTTAACGCATCCCTCGCTCCCTCACATTGACGAATTAACACAGAAATTGCGTCGCTATGAAATACTATGTGTTCTATGACATCTCCTTCAAAATTGAGTAACGTTTCTATGGAAACGACAGGATATTCTTTTGAGACCCGAGTTTCTCCTGTCCGATGCACTATTCCTCCTTTAACGCATCCCTCGCTCCTTCACATTGACGAATTAACAAAGAAATTGCGTCGCTATGAAATACTATGGGTTCTATGACATCTCCTTCTAAATTGAGTAACGTTTGTATGGAAACGTCAGGATATTCCTTTGGGACACGAGTTTCTCCTGTCCAATGCAATATTCCTCCTTTAACGCACTCCTCGCTCCCTCACATTGACGAATTAACACAGAAATTACGTCGCTATGAAATACTATGGGTTCTATGGCATCTCCTTCTAAATTGAGTAACGTTTATATGGAAACGACAGGATATTCTTTTGGGACACGAGTTTCTCCTGTCCGATGCACTATTCCTCCTTTAACGCATCCCTCGTTCCCTCACACTGACGAATTAACACAGAAATTGCGTCGCTATGAAATACTGTGGGTTCTATGACATCTCCTTCTAAATTGAGTAACGTTTGTATGGAAACGACAGGATATTCTTTTGCGATACGAGTTTCTCCTGTCCGATGCACTATTCCTCCTTTAACGCATCCCTCGCTCCCTCACATTGACGAACTAACACAGAAATTGCGTCGCTATGAAATAGTATGTGTTCTATAACATCTCCTTCTAAATTGACTAACGTTTATATGGAAAGTACAGGATATTCTTTTGGGACACGAGTTTCTCCTTTCCGATGCACTATTCCTCCATTAACGCATCCCTCGCTCCCTCACATTGACGAATTAACACAGAAATTGCGTCGCTATGAAATACTATCGGTTCTGTGACATCTCCTTCTAAATTGAGTAACGTTTATATGGAAACGACAGGATATTCTTTTGGGACACGAGTTTCTCCTGTCCGATGCACTATTCCTCCTTTAACGCATCCCTCGCTCCCTCACATTGACGAAATAACACAGAAATTGCGTCGCAATGAAATAGTATGTGTTCTATGACATCTCCTTCTAAATTGAGTAACGTTTATATGGAAAGGACAGGATATTCTTTTGGGACACGAGTTTCTCCTGTCCGATGCACTATTCCTCCTTTAACGCATCCCTCGCTCCCTCACATTGAGGAATTAACACAGAAACTGCGTCGCTATGATATACTATGTGTTCTATGACATCTCCTTCTAAATTGAGTAACGTTTCTATGGATACGACAGGATAGTCTTTTGGAACACGAGTTTCTCCTGTCCGATGCACTATTCCTCCTTTAACGCATTCCCTCGCTCCCTCAATTGACGAATTAACACAGAAATTGCGTCGCTATAAAATACGATGGGTTCTATGACATCTCCTTTTAAATTGAGTAACGTTTCTATGGAAACGACAGGATATTCTTTTGGGACCTGAGGTACTCCTGTCCGATGCACTATTCCTCCTTTAACGCATCCTTCGCTCCCTCACATTGTCGAATTAACACAGAAATTGCGTCGCTATGAAATACTATGGGTTCTATGACATCTCCTTCTAAATTGAGTAACGTTTCTATGGAAACAACAGGATATTCTTTGGGACACGAGTTTCTCCTGTCCGATGCACTATTCCTCCTTTAACGCATCCCTCGCTCCCTCACATTGACGAATTAACACAGAAATTGCGTCGCTATGAAGTACTATGGGTTCTATGACATCTCCTTCTAAATTGAGTAACGTTTATATGGAAACGACAGGATATTCTTTTTTGACAAGAGTTTTTCCTGTCCGATGCACTATTCCTCCTTTAACGCATCCCTCGCTCCCTCACATTGACGAAGTAACACAGAAATTGCGTCGCTATGAAATACAATGGGTTCTATGACATCTCCTACTAAATTGAGTAACGTTTCTATGGAAATGACAGGATATTCTTTTGGGACCCAAGTTTCTCCTGTCTGATGCACTATTCCTCCTTTAACGCTTTTCTCGCTCCCTCACATTGACGAATTAACACAGAGTTTGCGTCGCTATGAAATACTATGGGTTCTATGACATTTCCTTCTAAATTGAGTAACGTTTCTATGGAAACGACAGGATATTCTTTTGGGACACGAGTTTCTCCTGTCCGATGCACTATTCCTCCTTTAACGCATCCCTCGCTCCCTCACATTGACGAATTAACACAGAAATAGCGTCGCTATGAAATACTATGGGTTCTATGACATCTCCTTCTAAATTGAGTAACGTTTATATAGAAACGACAGGATATTCTTTTGGGACACGAGTTTCTCCTGTCCGATGCACTATTCCTCCTTTAACGCATCCCTCGCTCCCTCACATTGACGAATTAACACAGAAATAGCGTCGCTATGAAATACCATGGGTTCAGTGACATCTCCTTCTAAATTGGGTAACGTTTATATGGAAACGACAGGATATTCTTTTGGGACACGAGTTCTCCTGTCCGATGCACTATTCCTCCTTTAACGCATCCCTCGCTCCCTCACATTGACGAATTAACACAGAAATTGCGTCGCTATAAAGTACGATGGGTTCTATGACATCTCCTTTTAAATTGAGTAACGTTTCTATGGAAACAACAGGACATTCTTTTGGGACCTGAGGTACTCCTGTCCGATGCACTATTCCTCCTTTAACGCATCCTTCGCTCCCTCACATTGTCGAATTAACACAGAAATTGCGTCGCTATGAAATACTATGGGTTCTATGACATCTCCTTCTAAATTGAGTATCGTTTCTATGGAAACAACAGGATATTCTTTGGGACACGAGTTTCTCCTGTCCGATGCACTATTCCTCCTTTAACGCATCCCTCGCTCCCTCACATTGACGAATTAACACAGAAATTGCGTCGCTATGAAATACTATGGGTTCTATGACATCTCCTTCTAAATTGAGTAACGTTTATATGGAAACGACAGGATATTCTTTTTTACACGAGTTTTTCCTGTCCGATGCACTATTCCTCCTTTAACGCATCCCTCGCTCCCTCACATTGACGAAGTAACACAGAAATTGCGTCGCTATGAAATACTATGGGTTCTATGACATCTCCTACTAAATTGAGTAACGTTTCTATGGAAATGACAGGATATTCTTTTGGGACCCAAGTTTCTCCTGTCCGATGCACTATTCCTCCTTTAACGCATTTGTCGCTCCCTCACATTGACGAATTAACACAGAAATTGCGTCGCTAAGAAATACTATGGTTTCTATGACATTTCCTTCTAAATTGAGTGACGTTTCTATGGAAACGACAGGATATTCTTTTGGGACACGAGTTTCTCCTGTCCGATGCACTATTCCTCCTTTAACGCATCCCTCGCTTCCTCACATTGACGAATTAACACAGAAATAGCGTCGCTATGAAATACTATGGGTTCTATGACATCTCCTTCTAAATTGAGTAACGTTTATATAGAAACGACAGGATATTCTTTTGGGACACGAGTTTCTCCTGTCCGATGCACTATTCCTCCTTTAACGCATCCCTCCCTCCCTCACATTGACGAATTAACACAGAAATAGCGTCGCTATGAAATACCATGGGTTCTATGACATCTCCTTCTAAATTGAGTAACGTTTATATGGAAACGACAGGATATTCTTTTGGGACACGAGTTCTCCTGTCCGATGCACTATTCCTCCTTTAACGCATCCCTCGCTCCCTCACATTGACGAATTAACACAGAAATTGCGTCGCTATGAAATACTATGGGTTCTATGACATCTCCTTCTAAATTGAGTAACGATTCTATGGAAACGACAGGATATTCTTTTGGGACCCGAGTTTCTCATGTCCGATGCACTATTCCTCCTTTAACGCATCCCTCGCTCCCTCACATTGACGTATTAACACAGAAATTGCGTCGCTATGAAATACTATGGGTTCTATGACATCTCCTTTTAAACTGAGTAACGTTTCTATGGAAACGACAGGATATTCTTTTGGGACACGAGTTTCTCCTGTCCGTTGCACTATTCCTCCTTTAACGCATCCCTCGCTCCCTCACATTGACGAATTAACACAGAAATTGCGTCGCTATGAAATACTATGGGTTCTATGACATCCCCTTTTAAATTGAGTAACGTTTCTATGGATACGACAGGATATTCTTTTGGGACACGAGTTTCTCCTGTCCGATGCACTATTCCTCCTTTAACGCATCCCTCGCTCACTCACATTGACGAACTAACACAGAAATTGCGTCGCTATGAAATAGTATGTGTTCTATGACATTTCCTTCTAAATTGAGTAACGTTTAAATGGAAAGGACAGGATAGTCTTTTGAGACACGAGTTTCTCCTGTCCGATGCACTATTCCTCCTTTAACGCATCCCTCGCTCCCTCACATTGACGAATTAACACAGAAACTGTGTCGCTATGAAATACTATGTGTTCTATGACATCTCCTTCTAAATTGGGTAACGTTTCTATGGATACGACAGGATAGTCTTTTGGGACACGAGTTTCTCCTGTCCGATGCACTATTCCTCCTTTAACGCATTCCCTCGCTCCCTCACATTGACGAATTAACACAGAAATTGCGTCGCTATAAAATACGATGGGTTCTATGACATCTCCTTTTAAATTGAGTAACGTTTCAATGGAAACGACAGGATATTCTTTTGGGACCTGAGGTACTCCTGTCCGATGCACTATTCCTCCTTTAACGCATCCTTCGCTCCCTCACATTGTCGAATTAACACAGAATTTGCGTCGCTATGAAATACTATGGGTTCTATGACATCTCCTTCTAAATTGAGTAACGTTTCTATGGAAACAACAGGATATTCTTTGGGACACGAGTTTCTCCTGTCCGATGCACTATTCCTCCTTTAACGCATCCCTCGCTCCCTCACATTGACGAATTAACACAGAAATTGCGTCGCTATGAAATACTATGTGTTCTATGACATCTCCTTCAAAATTGAGTAACGTTTATATGGAAACGACAGGATATTCTTTTTTGACACGAGTTTTTCCTGTCCGATGCACTATTCCTCCTTTAACGCATCCCTCGCTCCCTCACATTGACGAAGTAACACAGAAATTGCGTCGCTATGAAATACTATGGGTTCTATGACATCTCCTACTAAATTGAGTAACGTTTCTATGGAAATGACAGGATATTCTTTTGGGACCCAAGTTTCTCCTGTCCGATGCACTATTCCTCCTTTAACGCAATTCTCGCTCCCTCACATTGACGAATTAACACAGAAATTGCGTCGCTAAGAAATACTATGGTTTCTATGACATTTCCTTCTAAATTGAGTGACGTTTCTATGGAAACGACAGGATATTCTTTTGGGACACGAGTTTCTCCTGTCCGATGCACTATTCCTCCTTTAACGCATCCCTCGCTCCCTCACATTGACGAATTAACACAGAAATAGCGTCGCTATGAAATACCATGGGTTCTATGACATCTCCTTCTAAATTGAGTAACGTTTATATGGAAACGACAGGATATTCTTTTGGGACACGAGTTCTCCTGTCCGATGCACTATTCCTCCTTTAACGCATCCCTCGCTCCCTCACATTGACGAATTAACACAGAAATTGCGTCGCTATGGAATACTATGGGATCTATGACATCTCCTTCTAAATTGAGTAACGATTCTATGGAAACGACAGGATATTCTTTTGGGACCCGAGTTTCTCATGTCCGATGCACTATTCCTCCTTTAACGCATCCCTCGCTCCCTCACATTGACGTATTAACACAGAAATTGCGTCGCTATGAAATACTATGGGTTCTATGACATCTCCTTTTAAACTGAGTAACGTTTCTATGGAAACGACAGGATATTCTTTTGGGACACGAGTTTCTCCTGTCCGATGCACTATTCCTACTTTAACGCGTCCCTCGCTCCCTCACATTGAAGAATTAACACAGAAATTGCGACGCTATGAAATACTATGCGTTCTAAGACATCTCCTTCTAAATTGAGTAACGTTTATATAGAAACGACAGGATATTCTTTTGGGACACGAGTTTCTGCTGTCCGATGCACTATTCCTCCTTTAACTCATCCCTCGCTCCCTCACATTGACGAATTAACACAGAAATAGCGTCGCTATGAAATACCATGGGTTCTATGACATCTCCTTCTATATTGAGTAACGTTTATATGGAAACGACAGGATATTCTTTTGGGACACGAGTTCTCCTGTCCGATGCACTATTCCTCCTTTAACGCATCCCTCGCTCCCTCACATTGGCGAATTAACACAGAAATTGCGTCGCTATGAAATACTATGGTTTCTATGACATCTCCTTCTAAATTGAGTAACGTTTATATGGAAAGGACAGGATATTCTTTTGGGACACGAGTTTCTCCTGTCCGATGCACTATTCCTCCTTTAACGCATCCCTCGCTCCCTCACATTGACGAATTAACACAGAAATTGCGTCGCTATGAAATACTATGGGTTCTATGACATCTCCTTCTAAATTGAGTAACGTTCCTATGGAAACGACAGGATATTCTTTTGGGACACGAGTTTCTCCTGCCCGATGCACTATTCCTCCTTTAACGCATCCCTCGCTCCCTCACATTGACGAATTAACACAGAAATTGCGTCGCTATGAAATACTATGTGTTCTATGACATCTCCTTCTAAATTGAGTAACGTTTATATAGAAACGACCGGATATTCTTTTGGGACACGAGTTTCTCCTGTCCGATGCACTATTCCGCCTTTAACGCATCCCTCGCTCCCTCACATTGACGAAACAACACAGAAATTGCGTCGCTATGAAATACCATGGGTTCTATGACATCTCCTTCTAAATTGAGAAACGTTTATATGGAAACGACAGGATATTCTTATTGGACACGAGTTTCTCCTGTCCGATGCACTATTCCTCCTTTAACGCATCCCTCGCTCCCTCACATTGACGAATTAACACAGAAATTGCGTCGCTATGAAATACTATGGGTTCTATGACATCTCCTTCTGAATTGAGTAACGTTTATATGGAAAGGACAGGATATTTTTTGGGACACGAGTTTCTCCTGTCCGATGCACTATTCCTCCTTTAACGCATCCCTCGCTCCCTCACAATGACGAATTAACACAGAAACTGCGCCGCTATGAAATACTATGTGTTCTATGACATCTCCTTCTAAATTGAGTAACGTTTCTATGGATACAACAGGATAGTCTTTTGGGACACGAGTTTCTCCTGTCCGATGCACTATTCCTCCTTTAACGCATTCCCTCGCTCCCTCACATTGACGAATTAACACAGAAATTGCGTCGCTATAAAATACGATGGGTTCTATGACATCTCCTTTTAAATTGAGTAACGTTTCTATGGAAACGACAGGATATTCTTTTGGGACCTGAGGTACTCCTGTCCGATGCACTATTCCTCCTTTAACGCATCCTTCGCTCCCTCACATTGTCGAATTAACACAGAAATTGCGTCGCTATGAAATACTATGGGTTCTATGACATCTCCTTCTAAAATGAGTAACGTTTCTATGGAAACTACTGGATATTCTTTGGGACACGAGTTTCTCCTGTCCGATGCACTATTCCTCCTTTAACGCATCCCTCGCTCCCTCACGTTGACGAATTAACACAGAAATTGCGTCGCTATGAAATACTATGGGTTCTATGGCATCTCCTTCTAAATAGAGTAACGTTTATATGGAAACGACAGGATATTCTTTTTTGACACGAGTTTTTCCTGTCCGATGCACTATTCCTCCTTTAACGCATCCCTCGCTCCCTCACATTGACGAAGTAACACAGAAATTGCGTCGCTATGAAATACTATGGGTTCTATGACATCTCCTCCTAAATTGAGTAACGTTTCTATGGAAATGACAGGATATTCTTTTGGGACCCAAGTTTCTCCTGTCCGATGCACTATTCCTCCTTTAACGCATTTCTTGCTCCCTCACATTGACGAATTAACACAGAAATTGCGTCGCTAAGAAATACTATGGTTTCTATGACATTTCCTTCTAAATTGAGTAACGTTTCTATGGAAACGACAGGATATTCTTTTGGGACACGAGTTTCTCCTGTCCGATGCACTATTCCTCCTTTAACGCATCCCTCGCTCCCTCACATTGACGAATTAACACAGAAATAGCGTCGCTATGAAATACTATGGGTTCTATGACATCTCCTTCTATATTGAGTAACGTTTATATAGAAACGACAGAATATTCTTTTGGGACACGAGTTTCTCCTGTCCGATGCACTATTCCTCCTTTAACGCATCCCTCGCTCCCTCACATTGACGAATTAACACAGAAATAGCGTCGCTATGAAATACCATGGGTTCTATGACATCTCCTTCTATATTGAGTAACGTTTATATGGAAACGACAGGATATTCTTTTGGGACACGAGTTCTCCTGTTCGATGCACTATTCCTCCTTTAACGCATCCCTCGCTCCCTCACATTGACGAATTAACACAGAAATTGCGTCGCTATGAAATACTATGGGTTCTATGACATCTCCTTCTAAATTGAGTAACGATTCTATGGAAACGACAGGATATTCTTTTGGGACACGAGTTTCTCCTGTCCTATGCACTATTCCTACTTTAACGCATCCCTCGCTCCCTCACATTGACGAATCAACACAGAAATTGCGACGCTATGAAATACTATGCGTTCTAAGACATCTCCTTCTAAATTGAGTAACGTTTATATAGAAACGACAGGATATTCTTTTGGGACACGAGTTTCTCCTGTCCGATGCACTATTCCTCCTTTAACTCATCCCTCGCTCCCTCACATTGACGAATTAACACAGACTTAGCGTCGCTATGAAATACCATGGGTTCTATGACATCTCCTTCTATATTGAGTAACGTTTATATGGAAATGACAGGATATTCTTTTGGGACACGAGTTCTCCTGTCCGATGCACTATTCCTCCTTTAACGCATACCTCGCTCCCTCCCATTGACGAATTAACACAGAAATTGCGTGGCTATGAAATACTATGGTTTCTATGACATCTCCTTCTAAATTGAGTAACGTTTATATGGAAAGGACAGGATATTCTTTTGGGACACGAGTTTCTCCTGTCCGATGCACTATTCCTCCTTTAACGCATCCCTCGCTCCCTCAGATTGACGAATTAACACAGAAATTGCGTCGCTATGAAATACTATGGGTTCTATGACATCTCCTTCTAAATTGAGTAACGTTCCTATGGAAACGACAGGATATTCTTTTGGGACACGAGTTTCTCCTGCCCGATGCACTATTCCTCCTTTAACGCATCCCTCGCTCCCTCACATTGACGAATTAACACAGAAATTGCGTCGCTATGAAATACTATGTGTTCTACGACATCTCCTTCTAAATTGAGTAACGTTTATATAGAAACGACCGGATATTCTTTTGGGACACGAGTTTCTCCTGTCCGATGCACTATTCCTCCTTTAACGCATCCCTCGCTCCCTCACATTGACGAATTAACACAGAAATTGCGTCGCTATGAAATACCATGGGTTCTATGACATCTCCTTCTAAATTGAGTAACGATTATATGGAAACGACAGGATATTCATATTGGACACGAGTTTCTCCTGTCCGATGCACTATTCCTCCTTTAACGCATCCCTCGCTCCCTCACATTGACGAATTAACACAGAAATTGCGTCGCTATGAAATACTATGGGTTCTATGTCATCTCCTTCTGAATTGAGTAACGTTTATATGGAAACGACAGGATATTTTTTGGGACACGAGTTTCTCCTGTCCGATGCACTATTCCTCCTTTAACGCATCCCTCGCTCCATCATATTGACGAATTAACACAGAAATTGCGTCGCTATGAAATACTATGGGTTCTATGACATCTCCTTCTAAATTGAGAAACGTTTCAATGGAAACGACAGGATATTCTTTGGGACACGAGGTTCACCTGTCCGATGCACTATTCCTCCTTTAACGCATCCCTCGCTCCCTCTTAATGACGAATTAACACAGAAATTGCGTCGCTATGAAATACAATGGGTTCTATGTCATCTCCTTCTAAATTAAGCAACGTTTATATGGAAACGACAGGATATTCTTTTGGGACACGAGTTTCTCCTGTCCGACGTACTATTCGTCCTTTAACGCATCCCTCGCTCCCTCACAATGACGAATTAACACAGAAATTGCGTCGCTATGAAATACTATGGGTTCTATGACATCTCCTTCTAAATTGAGTAACGTTTCAATGGAAACGACAAGATATTCTTTTGGGACCTGAGTTTCTCCTGTCCGATGCACTAATCCTCCTTTAACACGTTCACTGCCACTGTAATTGGCCTTGCTTTGCCACGTAACCAATATTTTTCTTAATAGAATCTGAAAATATATTGCTAAAAGTAATATAACATGTATTTATTTTATAAGTACACAATCAAATTTACTCTCGTGAATCAAAGTTGTTTTGGGGCGCACTAAGGCGTCAGTGGCATATCAGGCCATATTCTGTAGCGGGTGGCCGTGGACGCGCCAATGCGTCTAGTGTATTGTTCCTGGTTAGTGTGACAGTTTAGGTTACTACAATTTCATTTTATATTCATAAATGAAACGAAACATCCTACTGACAAACGACATATTTATTGGACAAAAAATATAGTAGAAACATTCAAATACAAACACAAGATCTCGAAGAAACTTCTGAAATAAAATGTATGTCAAATCTAAGAAAAATACAATCTAGAGCTTTATCCATTACACTCTCAAACAAATAAAATAAATACAAAGTTTACGAATAGTACCGACACATAACTGTCGAAAAATAAATGAGCAACGAAAGTGCTATCTGCCTTTAGAGGTGGTGAATAACACAACAATTCAAACAATATCCTGCTTTATTTGGGCAATCTAGGCACTCGTAAATCGTGTCTGTTCGTTGTCCACGGCTGGCGCATGATCTGCACTTTTTTCGCGGTGTTTTTGATTTTCCATTTGATTCTCGTTTTACCACAACATGTTGGGGATTTCTGACTGGCCGTTCTACCTGCTTTCGTGGCAATAGTGCTCTTATAATACTGAGTCTAAATTCTTGGAGGGGCATTTTTGTGCCACAATATTTATTGTGTAGGGCATGTGCGTTTGTCAGTATCATTTCCACAACGTGGATAAAAAGTTTCTTGTACCAGCGTATGGTTTTGCGTTCCGAGAGGTAATATGATAACATCTGATCGTGCCGATCAACTCCCGCCATAAATTTATTGTAGTTTACAATGGCCAAGGGCTTAGATTTCTTCTCCTTTCTTTTGGTTTCAACCTCAACCATTTCATTTGTAAATGCATTAGAAATGTAGCAAACCTCCCTCTTATCACGCCACTTACCTATCATAACTCCTTCCGCAAATCTGGCAACGGCTTCACCTTTTCGTAGTTTTGCTTCCTGTATTTCCTTGGGTGTATCCTTCCTATTCGCCCTCAGAGTTCCCGTGCAGTGGGTCTTCTTATCCAGGAGCAGCTTTGCCAATGCGAAGCTGTTATAGTAATTGTCCATGTACACATGGTGACCAGCATTCAACTTTTCATCTAGTAAATGAAGAACAATTTTTTGCGCATGGCCTCTTCCTCCTAAATCGTCCAGCATGCCAGTGTATACCGCGAATTTTAGGACCATTCCAGTGGGAGTTGTCAAAATATATAGCTTTATGCCATATTTGTGCTTTTTGTTTTTGATGTATTGGCGGAAAAGTAATCGTCCACGCCAAAGGATCATTGATTCGTCCAGAGACAGTTCCCGTCCAGGGTAGTAAACTTGGCACATCCTTTCATTGAAAAAATTGATAACGGGACGTATTTTATACAACCTGTCGGATGGTGTTGGTTTGCCCTGTTTTGGATTTTCAGAAAAGTGTAATGCACGTAGTATTAGCAGAAAACGATTTCGTGAAATACTATCGGCAATTCCTTTCACGTTGAATAAAGCGTCCTTTTTCCAATAGTCCTGCAAATTCCTCATCTTTACATTTCCCATGTGCAGGAAAACTCCCAAGAACACTAACAATTCGCCAACAGTCACATCTTTCCAACAGTTTATTCGTGATTGTCCTTTGGTTCCCGCAGAAAGGAATAATTCAATCGCGTTTCGATTTGTTTCTTCTACAACTGTCAATAGAAATTCGTCCGTCAGCAAAAGACGAAAATAATCTAAGGGAGTGTTTTCCGTCGGTTGAATAAGCAGTCCCTCATTTTTTATAAATGGGCAATTTATCATTCCAACTGGCTCTCTTTCCCACGCAACAGTTGTATCAGCTGCGTTATCTCTTGTTACCACTCCTTCTGCCATTTCCCTGTCGCTAGGATTCACAGCCATTTCTACAGTCTCATCTAAAACAAACTCGGCTCCGTCAGACTCTTCACTGGATTCCACGCCGTCCTCCTCACTGGCCAGTTCCGTTTCCGAATCGCTTTCTTCTAATATTCGTAATAATTCCGCATCCGTTAGTTTTTGTACGTTTCTTGTGTCCTGTGTTTTACGTTTCTTAGGTTCTGAAGGGCCCGCCGTGTCACGATTGTCTTCCATTTTCAGTCCCACAACAGAGAGAAACTGTAGGGAAAACACACGAACCGCACCCGCAAAAATTGAAAACAATACGTTCTTAGAGTGCCTGCGCAATGAACCACACCGAATGGCTGTGCCCGACTAAACTGTGGCGCTGAGAAACAGCTGAGTGTCTCGCCGCGCAGGCGCGTCGACGGCATATGCACTAGTATCGGCCGGACGCGCTGGTGCGCCGATGGCAGTGAACGTGTTAACGCATCCCTCGCTCCCTCACATTGACGAATTAACACAGAAATTGCGTCGCTATGAAATACTATGGGTTCTATGACATCTCCTTCTAAATTGAGTAACGATTATATAGAAACGACAGGATATCCTTTTGGGACACGAGTTTCTCCTGTCCGATGCACTATTCCTCCTTTAACGCATCCCTCGCTCCCTCACACTGACGAATTAACACAGATATTGCGTCGCTATGAAATACTATGGGTTCTATGACATCTCCTGCTAAATTGTGTAACGTTTCTATGGAAACGACAGGATATTCTTTTGAGACACGAGTTTCCCCTGTCCGATTCACTATTCCTCCTGTAACGCATCTCTCGCTCCCTCACATTGACGAACAAACACAGAAATTGCGTCGCTATGAAATAGTATGTGTAATATGATATCTCCTTCTAAATTGAGCAACTTTTCTATGGAAACGACAGGATGGTCTTTTGGGACACGAGTTTCTCCTGTCCGATGCACTATTGCTCCTTTAACGCATCCCTCGCTCCCTCACATTGACGAATTAACACAGAAATTGCGTCGCTATGAAATACTATGGGATCTATGACATCTCCTTCTAAATTGAGTAACGTTTATATGGAAACGACAGGATATTCTTTTGGGACACGAGTTTCTCCTGTCCGACGCACTATTCCTCCTTTAACGCATCCCTCGCTCCCTCACATTGACGAATTATCACAGAATTTGCGTCGCTATGAAATACTATGTGTTCTATGACATCTCCTACTAAATTGAGTAACGTTTCTATTTAAACGAAAGGATATTCTTTTGGGACACGAGGTTCTCCTGTCCGATGCACTATTCCTCCTTTAACGCATCCCTCGCTCCCTCACATTGACGAATTAACACAGAAATTGCGTCGCTATGAAATACTATGGGTTCTATGACATCTCCTTCTAAATTAAGTAACGTTTATATGGAAACGACAGGATATTCATTTGGGACACGAGTTTCTCCTGTCCGATGCACTATTCCTCCTTTAACGCATCCCTCGCTCCCTCACATTGACGAATTAACACAGAAATTGCGTCGCTATGAAATACTATGGGTTCTATGACATCTCCTTTTAAATTGAGTAACGTTTCAATGGAAACGACAGGATATTCTTTTGGGACCCGAGGAACTCCTGTCCGATGCACTATTCCTCCTTTAACGCATCCCTCGCTCCCTCACATTGACGAATTAACAAAAAAATTGCGTCGCTATGAAATACTATGGGTTCTATGACATCTCCTTCTATATTGAGTAACGTTTATATGGAAACGACAGGATATTCTTTTGGGACACGAGTTCTCCTGTCCGATGCACTATTCCTCCTTTAACGCATCCCTCGCTCCCTCACATTGACGAATTAACACAGAAATTGCGTCGCTATGAAATACTATGGTTTCTATGACATCTCCTTCTAAATTGAGTAACGTTTATATGGAAAGGACAGGATATTCTTTTGGGATACGAGTTTCTCCTGTCCGATGCACTATTCCTCCTTTAACGCATCCCTAGCTCCCTCACATTGTCGAATTAACACAGAAATTGCGTCGCTATGAAATACTATGGGTTCTATGACATCTCCTTCTAAATTGAGTAACGTTCCTATGGAAACGACAGGATATTCTTTTGGGACACGAGTTTCTCCTGCCCGATGCACTATTCCTCCTTTAACGCATCCCTCGCTCCCTCACATTGACGAATTAAGACAGAAATTTCGTCGCTATGAAATACTATGTGTTCTATGACATCTCCTTCTAAATTGTGTAACGTTTATATAGAAACGACCGGATATTCTATTGGGACACGAGATTCTCCTGTCCGATGCACTATTCCTCCTTTAACGCATCCCTCGCTCCCTCACATTGACGAATTAACACAGAAATTGCGTCGCTATGAAATACCATGGGTTCTATGACATCTCCTTCTAAATTGAGTAACGTTTATATGGAAACGACAGGATATTCTTATTGGACACGAGTTTCTCCTGTCCGATGCACTATTCCTCCTTTAACGCATCCCTCGCTCCCTCACATTGACGAATTAACACAGAAATTGCGTCGCTATGATATACTATGGGTTCTATGACATCTCCTTCTGAATTGTTTAACGTATATATGGAAACGACAGGATATTTTTTGGGACACGAGTTTCTCCTGTCCGATGCACTATTCCTCCTTTAACGCATCCCTCGCTCCATCACATTGACCAATTAACACAGAAATTGCGTCGCTATGAAATACTATGGGTTCTATGACATCTCCTTCTGAATTGAGTAACGTTTCTATGGAAACGTCAGGATATTCTTTTGGGACACGAGTTTCTCCTGTCCAATGCACTATTCCTCCTTTAACGCATCCCTCGCTCCCTCACATTGACGAATTAACACAGAAATTGCGTCGCTATGAAATACCATGGGTTCTATGACATCTCCTTCTAAATTGAGTAACGTTTATATGGAAACGACAGGATATTCTTATTGGACACGAGTTTCTCCTGTCCGATGCACTATTCCTCCTTTAACGCATCCCTCGCTCCCTCACATTGACGAATTAACACAGAAATTGCGTCGCTATGAAATACTATGGGTTCTATGACATCTCCTTCTGAATTGAGTAACGTTCCTATGGAAACGACAGGATATTCTTTTGGGACACGAGTTTCTCCTGCCCGATGCACTATTCCTCCTTTAACGCATCCCTCGCTCCCTCACATTGACGAATTAACACAGAAATTGCGTCGCTATGAAATACTATGGGTTCTAAGACATCTCCTTCTAAATTGAGTAACGTTTCTATGGAAACGTCAGGATATTCTTTTGGGACACGAGTTTCTCCTGTCCAATGCACTATTCCTCCTTTAACGCATCCCTCGCTCCCTCACATTGACGAATTAACACAGAAATTGCGTCGCTATGAAATACCATGGGTTCTATGACATCTCCTCCTATATTGAGTAACGTTTATATGGAAACGACAGGATATTCTTTTGGGACACGAGTTCTCCTGTCCGATGCACTATTCCTCCTTTAACGCATCCCTCGCTCCCTCACATTGACGAATTAACACAGAAATTGCGTCGCTATGAAATACTATGGTTTCTATGACATCTCCTTCTAAATTGAGTAACGTTTATATGGAAAGGACAAGATATTCTTTTGGGACACGAGTTTCTCCTGTCCGATGCACTATTCCTCCTTTAACGCATCCCTCGCTCCCTCACATTGACGAATTAACACAGAAATTGCGTCGCTATGAAATACTATGGGTTCTATGACATCTCCTTCTGAATTGAGTAACGTTCCTATGGAAACGACAGGATATTCTTTTGGGACACGAGTTTCTCCTGCCCGATGCACTATTCCTCCTTTAACGCATCCCTCGCTCCCTCACATTGACGAATTAACACAGAAATTGCGTCGCTATGAAATACTATGTGTTCTATGACATCTCCTTCTAAATTGAGTAACGTTTATATAGAAACGACCGGATATTCTTTTGGGACACGAGTTTCTCCCGTCCGATGCACTATTCCTCCTTTAACGCATCCCTCGCTCCCACACATTGACGAATTAACACAGAAATTGCGTCGCTATGAAATACCATGGGTTCTATGACATCTCCTTCTAAATTGAGTAACGTTTATATGGAAACGACAGGATATTCTTATTGGACACGAGTTTCTCCTGTCCGATGCACTATTCCTCCTTTAACGCATCCCTCGCTCCCTCACATTGACGAATTAACACAGAAATTGCGTCGCTATGAAATACTATTTGTTCTATGACATCTCCTTCTGAATTGAGTAACGTTTATATGGAAACGACAGGATATTCTTTGGGACACGAGTTTCTCCTGTCCGATGCACTATTCCTCCTTTAACGCATTCCCTCGCTCCCTCACATTGACGAATTAACACAGAAATTGCGTCGCTATAAAATACGATGGGTTCTATGACATCTCCTTTTAAATTGAGTAACGTTTGTATGGAAACGACAGGATATTTTTTGGGACCTGAGGTACTCCTGTCCGATGCACTATTCCTCCTTTAACGCATCCTTCGCTCCCTCACATTGTCGAATTAACACAGAAATTGCGTCGCTATGAAATACTATGGGTTCTATGACATCTCCTTCTAAATTGAGTAACGTTTCTATGGAAACTACAGGATATTCTTTGGGACACGAGTTTCTCCTGTCCGATGCACTATTCCTCCTTTAACGCATCCCTCGCTACCTCACATTGACGAATTAACACAGAAATTGCGTCGCTATGAAATACTATGGGTTCTATGACATCTCCTTCTAAATTGAGTAACGTTTATATGGAAACGACAGGATATTCTTTTTTGACACGAGTTTTTCCTGTCCGATGCACTATTCCTCCTTTAACGCATCCCTCGCTCCCTCACATTGACGAAGTAACACAGAAATTGCGTCGCTATGAAATACTATGGGTTCTATGACATCTCCTCCTAAATTGAGTAACGTTTCTATGGAAATGAGAGGATATTCTTTTGGGACCCAAGTTTCTCCTGTCCGATGCACTATTCCTCCTTTTACGCATTTCTCGCTCCCTCACATTGACGAATTAACACAGAAATTGCGTCGCTAAGAAATACTATGCTTTCTATGACATTTCCTTCTAAATTGAGTAACGTTTCTATGGAAACGACAGGATATTCTTTTGGGACACGAGTTTCTCCTGTCCGATGCACTATTCCTCCTTTAACGCATCCCTCGCTCCCTCACATTGACGAATTAACACAGAAATAGCGACGCTATGAAATACTATGGGTTCTATGATATCTCCTTCTAAATTGAGTAACGTTTATATAGAAACGACAGGATATTCTTTTGGGACACGAGTTTCTCCTGTCCGATGCACTATTCCTCCTTTAACGCATCCCTCGCTCCCTCACATTGAAGAATTAACACAGAAATAGCGTCGCTATGAAATACCATGGGTTCTATGACATCTCCTTCTGAATTGAGTAACGTTTATATGGAAACGACAGGATATTTTTTGGGACACGAGTTTCTCCTGTCCGATGCACTATTCCTCCTTTAAGGCATCCCTCGCTCCATCACATTGACGAATTAACACAGAAATTGCGTCGCTATGAGATACTATGGGTTCTATGACATCTCCTTCTAAATTGAGAAACGTTTCTATGGAAACGACAGGATATTCTTTTGGGACACGAGGTTCTCCTGTCCGATGCACTATTCCTCCTTTAACGCATCCCTCGCTCCCTCACATTGACGAATTAACACAGAAATTGCGTCGCTATGAAATACAATGGGTTCTATGACATTTCCTTCTAAATTAAGCAACGTTTGTATGGAAACGACAGGATATTCTTTTGGGACACGAGTTTCGCCTGTCCGATGCACTATTCCTCCTTTAACGCATCCCTCGCTCCCTCACAATGACGAATTAACACAGAAACTGCGTCGCTATGAAATACTATGTGTTCTATGACATCTCCTTCTAAATTGAGTAACGTTTCTATGGATACGACAGGATAGTCTTTTGGGACACGAGTTTCTCCTGTCCGATGCACTATTCCTCCTTTAACGCATTCCCTCGCTCCCTCACATTGACGAATTAACACAGAAATTGCGTCGCTATAAAATACGATGGGTTCTATGACATCTCCTTTTAAATTGAGTAACGTTTCTATGGAAACGACAGGATATTCTTTTGGGACCTGAGGTACTCCTGTCCGATGCACTATTCCTCCTTTATCGCATCCTTCGCTCCCTCACATTGTCGAATTAACACAGAAATTGCGTCGCTATGAAATACTATGGGTTCTATGACATCTCCTTCTAAATTGAGTAACGTTTCTACGGAAACTACAGGATATTCTTTGGGACACGAGTTTCTCCTGTCCGATGCACTATTCCTCCTTTAACGCATCCCTCGCTCCCTCACATTGACGAATTAACACAGAAATTGCGTCGCTATGAAATACTATGGTTTCTATGACATCTCCTTCTAAATTGAGTAACGTTTATGTGGAAACGACAGGATATTCTTTTTTGACACGAGTTTTTCCTGTCCGATGCACTATTCCTCCTTTAACGCATCCCTCGCTCCCTCACATTGACGAAGTAACACAGAAATTGCGTCGCTATGAAATACTATGGGTTCTATGACATCTCCTCCTAAATTGAGTAACGTTTCTATGGAAATGACAGGATATTCCTTTGGGACCCAAGTTTCTCCTGTCCGATGCACTATTCCTCCTTTAACGCATTTCTCGCTCCCTCACATTGACGAATTAACACAGAAATTGCGTCGCTAAGAAATACTATGCTTTCTATGACATTTCCTTCTAAATTGAGTAACGTTTCTATGGAAACGAGAGGATATTCTTTTGGGACACGAGTTTCTCCTGTCCGATGCACTATTCCTCCTTTAACGCATCCCTCGCTCCCTCACATTGACGAATTAACACAGAAATAGCGTCGCTATGAAATACTATGGGTTCAATGATATCTCCTTCTAAATTGAGTAACGTTTATATAGAAACGACAGGATATTCTTTTGGGACACGAGTTTCCCCTGTCCGATGCACTATTCCTCCTTTAACGCATCCCTCGCTCCCTCACATTGACGAATTAACACAGAAATAGCGTCGCTATGAAATACCATGGGTTCTATGACATCTCCTTCTAAATTGAGTAACGTTTATATGGAAACGACAGGATATTCTTTTGGGACACGAGTTCTCCTGTTCGATGCACTATTCCTCCTTTAACGCATCCCTCGCTCCCTCACATTGACGAATTAACACAGAAATTGCGTCGCTATGAAATACTATGGGTTCTGTGACATCTCCTTCCAAATTGAGTAACGATTCTATGGAAACGACAGGATATTCTTTTGGGACCCGAGTTTCTCATGTCCGATGCACTATTCCTCCTTTAACGCATCCCTCGCTCCCTCACATTGACGTATTAACACAGAAATTGCGTCGCTATGAAATACTATGGGTTCTATGACATCTCCTTTTAAATTGAGTAACGTTTCTATGGAAACGACAGGATATTCTTTTGGGACACGAGTTTCTCCTGTCCGATGCACTATTCCTACTTTAACGCATCCCTCGCTCCCTCACATTGACGAATTAACACAGAAATTGCGACGCTATGAAATACTATGCGTTCTAAGACATCTCCTTCTAAATTGAGTAACGTTTATATAGAAACGACAGGATATTCTTTTGGGACACGAGTTTCTCCTGTCCGATGCACAACTCCTCCTTTAACTCATCCCTCGCTCCCTCACATTGACGAATTAACACAGGAATAGCGTCGCTATGAAATACCATGGGTTCTATGACATCTCCTTCTATATTGAGTAACGTTTATATGGAAACGACAGGATATTCTTTTGGGACACGAGTTCTCCTGTCCGATGCACTATTCCTCCTTTAACGCATCCCTCGCTCCCTCACATTGACGAATTAACACAGAAATTGCGTCGCTATGAAATACTATGGTTTCTATGACATCTCCTCCTAATTTGAGTAACGTTTATATGGAAAGGACAGGATATTCTTTTGGGACACGAGTTTCTCCTGTCCGATGCACTATTCCTCCTTTAACGCATCCCTCGCTCCCTCACATTGACGAATTAACACAGAAATTGCGTCGCTATGAAATACTATGGGTTCTATGACATCTCCTTCTAAATTGAGTAACGTTCCTATGGAAACGACAGGATATTCTTTTGGGACACGGGTTTCTCCTGCCCGATGCACTATTCCTCCTTTAACGCATCCCTCGCTCCCTCACATTGACGAATTAACACAGAAATTGCGTCGCTATGAAATACTATGTGTTCTATGACATCTCCTTCTAAATTGAGTAACGTTTATATAGAAACGACCGGATATTCTTTTGGGACACGAGTTTCTCCTGTCCGATGCACTATTCCTCCTTTAACGCATCCCTCGCTCCCTCACATTGACGAATTAACACAGAAATTGCGTCGCTATGAAAAATAATGGGTTCTATGACATCTCCTTCTAAATTGAGTAACGTTTATATGGAAACGACAGGATATTCTTATTGGACACGAGTTTCTCCTGTCCGATGCACTATTCCTAATTTAACGCATCCCTCGCTCCCTCACATTGACGAATTAACACAGAAATTGCGTCGCTATGAAATACTATGGGTTCTATGACATCTCCTTCTGAATTGAGTAACGTTTATATGGAAACGACAGGATATTTTTTGGGACACGAGTTTCTCCTGTCCGATGCACTATTCCTCCTTTAACGCATCCCTCGCTCCATCACATTGACGAATTAACACAGAAATTGCGTCGCTATGAAATACTATGGGTTCTATGACATCTCCTTCTTAATTGAGAAACGTTTCTATGGAAACGACAGGATATTCTTTTGGGACACGAGGTTCTCCTGTCCGATGCACTATTCCTCCTTTAACGCATCCCTCGCCCCCTCACATTGACGAATTAACACAGAAATTGCGTCGCTATGAAATACAATGGGTTCTATGACATCTCCTTCTAAATTAAGCAACGTTTATATGGAAACGACAGGATATTCTTTTGGGACACGAGTTTCTCCTGTCCGACGCACTATTCGTCCTTTAACGCATCCCTCGCTCCCTCACAATGACGAATTAACACAGAAATTGCGTCGCTATGAAATACTATGGGTTCTATGACATCTCCTTCTAAATTGAGTAACGTTTCTATGGATACGACAGGATATTCTTTTGGGACCCGAGTTTCTCCTGTCCGATGCACTATTCCTCCTTTAACGCATCCCTCGCTCCCTCACATTGACGAATTAACACAGAAATTGCGTCGCTATGAAATACTATGGGTTCTATGACATCTCTTTCTAAATTGAGTAACGATTATATAGAAACGACAGGATATCCTTTTGGGACACGAGTTTCTCCTGTCCGATGCACTATTCCTCCTTTAACGCATCCCTCGCTCCCTCACATTGACGAATTAACACAGGAATTGCGTCGCTATGAAATACTATGGGTTCTATGACATCTCCTTCTAAATTGGGTAACGTTTCTATGGAAACGACAGGATATTCTTTTGGGACACGAGGTTCTCCTGTAAGATGCACTATTCCGCCTTTAACGCATCCCTCGCTCCCTCACACTGACGAATTAACACAGATATTGCGTCGCTATGAAATACTATGGGTTCTATGACATCTCCTGCTAAATTGTGTAACGTTTCTATGGATACGACAGGATATTCTTTTGAGACACGAGTTTCCCCTGTCCGATGCACTATTCCTCCTGTAACGCATCTCTCGCTCCCTCACATTGACGAACTAACACAGAAATTGCGTCGCTATGAAATAGTATGTGTAATATGATATCTCCTTCTAAATTGAGTAACTTTTCTATGGAAACGACAGGATGGTCTTTTGGGACACGAGTTTCTCCTGTCCGATGCACTATTCCTCCTTTAACGCATCCCTCGCTGACTCACATTGTCGAATTAACACAGAAATTGCGTCGCTATGATATACTATGGGATCTATGACATCTCCTTCTAAATTGAGTAACGTTTATATGGAAACGACAGGATTTTCTTTTGGGACACGAGTTTCTCCTGTCCGACGCACTATTCCTCCTTTAACGCATCCCTCGCTCCCTCACATTGACGAATTAACACAGAATTTGCGTCGCTATGAAATACTATGTGTTCTATGACATCTTCTACTAAACTGAGTAACGTTTCTATGGAAACGACAGGATATTCTTTTGGGACACGAGGTTCTCCTGTCCGATGCACTATTCCTCCTTTAACGCATCCCTCGCTCCCTCACATTGACGAATTAACACAGAAATTGCGTCGCTATGAAATACTATGGGTTCTATGACATCTCCTTCTAAATTGAGTAACGTTTATATGGAAACGAAAGGATATTGTTTTGGGACACGAGTTTCTCCTGTCCGATGCACTATTCCTCCTTTAACGCATCCCTCGCTCCCTCACATTGACGAATTAACACAGAAATTGCGTCGCTATGAAACACTATGGGTTCTATGACATCTCCTTTTAAATTGAGTAACGTTTCAATGGAAACGACAGGATATTCTTTTGGGACCCGAGGTACTCCTGTCCGTTGCACTATTCCTCCTTTAACGCATCCCTCGCTCCCTCACATTGACGAATTAACACAGAAATTGCGTCGCTATGAAATACTATGGGTTCTATGACATCTCCTTTTATATTGAGTAACGTTTATATGGAAACGACAGGATATTCTTTTGGGACACGAGTTCTCCTGTCCGATGCACTATTCCTCCTTTAACGCATCCCTCGCTCCCTCACATTGACGAATTAATACAGAAATTGCGTCGCTATGAAATACTATGGTTTCTATGACATCTCCTTCTAAATTGAGTAACGTTTATATGGAAAGGACAGGATATTCTTTTGGGACACGAGTTTCTCCTGTCCGATGCACTATTCCTCCTTTAACGCATCCCTCGCTCCCTCACATTGACGAATTAACACAGATATTGCGTCGCTATGAAATACTATGGGTTCTATGACATCTCCTTCTAAATTGAGTAACGTTCCTATGGAAACGACAGGATATTCTTTTGGGACACGAGTTTCTCCTGCCCGATGCACTATTCCTCCTTTAACGCATCCCTCGCTCCCTCACATTGACGAATTAACACAGAAATTGCGTCGCTATGAAATACTATGTGTTCTATAACATCTCCTTCTAAATTGAGTAACGTTTATATAGAAACGACCGGATATTCTTTTGGGACACGAGTTTCTCCTGTCCGATGCACTAATCCTCCTTTAACGCATCCCTCGCCCCCTCACATTGACCAATTAACACAGAAATTGCGTCGCTATGAAATACCATGGGTTCTATGACATCTCCTTCTAAATTGAGTAACGTTTATATGGAAACGACAGGATATTCTTATTGGACACGAGTTTCTCCTGTCCGATGCACTATTCCTCCTTTAACGCATCCCTCGCTCCCTCACATTGACGAATTAACACAGAAATTGCGTCGCTATGAAATACTATGGGTCCTATGACATCTCCTTCTGAATTGAGTAACGTTTATATGGAAACGACAGGAAAAATTTTTGGGACACGAGTTTCTCCTGTCCGATGCACTATTCCTCCTTTAACGCATCCCTGGCTCCATCACACTGACGAATTAACACAGAAATTGCGTCGCTATGAAATACTATGGGTACTATGACATCTCCTTCTAAATTGAGAAACGTTTCTATGCAAACGACAGGATATTCTTTTGGGACACGAGGTTCTCCTGTCCGATGCACTATTCCTCCTTTAACGCATCCCTCGCTCCCTCACATTGACGAATTAACACAGAAATTGCGTCGCTATGAAATACAATGGGTTCTATGACATCTCCTTCTAAATTAAGCAACGTTTATATGGAAACGACAGCATATTCTTTTGGGACACGAGTTTCTCCTGTCCGACGCATTATTCGTCCTTTAACGCATCCCTCGCTCCCTCACAATGACGAATTAACACAGAAATTGTGTCGCTATGAAATACTATGGGTTGTATGACATCTCCTTCTAAATTGAGTAACGTTTCTATGGAAACGACAGGATATTCTTTTGGGACCCGAGTTTCTCCTGTCCGATGCACTATATTCTTTTAACGCATCCCTCGCTCCCTCACATTGACGAATTAACACAGAAATTGCGTCGCTATGAAATACTATGGGTTCTATGAAATCTCCTTCTAAATTCAGTAACGTTTCTATGGAAACGTCAGGATATTCTTTTGGGACACGAGTTTCTCCTGTCCAATGCACTATTCCTCCTTTAACGCATTCCTCGCTCCCTCACATTGACGAATTAACACAGAAATTGCGTCGCTATGAAATACTATGGGTTCTATGACATCTCCTTCTAAATTGAATAACGATTATATAGAAATGGCAGGATATCCTTTTGGGACACGAGTTTCTCCTGTCCGATGCACTATTCCTCCTTTAACGCATCCCTCGCTCCCTCACATTGACGAATTAACACAGGAATTGCGTCGCTATGAAATACTATGGGTTCTATGACATCTCCTTCTAAATTGGGTAACGTTTCTATGGAAACGACAGGATATTCTTTTGGGACACGAGTTTCTCCTGTCCGATGCACTATTCCTCCTTTAACGCATCCCTCGCTCCCTCACACTGACGAATTAACACAGATATTGCGTCGCTATGAAATACTATGGGTTCAATGACATCTCCGTCTAAATTGAGTAACGTTTATATAGAAACGACAGGATATTCTTTTGGGACACGAGTTTCTCCTGTCCGATGCACAATTCCTCCTTTAACGCATCCCTCGCTCCCTCACATTGACGAATTAACACAGAAATTGCGTCGCTATGAAATACTATGGGATCTATGGCATCTCCTTCTAAATTGAGTAACGTTTATATGGAAACGACAGGATATTCTTTTGGGACACGAGTTTCTCCTGTCCGACGCACTATTCCTCCTTTAACGCATCCCTCGCTCCCTCACATTGACGAATTAACACAGAATTTGCGTCGCTATGAAATACTATGTGTTCTATGACATCTCCTACTAAATTGAGTAACGTTTCTATGGAAACGACAGGATATTCTTTTGGGACACGAGGTTCTCCTGTCCGATGCACTATTCCTCCTTTAACGCATCCCTCGCTCCCTCACATTGACGAATTAACACAGAAATTGCGTCGCTATGAAATACTATGGGTTCTATGATATCTCCTTCTAAATTAAGTAACGTTTATATGGAAACGACAGGATATTCTTTTGGGACACGAGTTTCTCCTGTCCGATGCACTATTCCTCCTTTAACGCATCCCTCGCTCCCTCACATTGTCGAATTAACACAGAAATTGCGTCGCTATGAAATACTATGGGTTCTATGACATCTCCTTTTAAATTGAGTAACGTTTCAATGGGAACGAAAGGATATTCTTTTGGGACCCGAGGTACTCCTGTCCGATGCACCATTCCTCCTTTAACGCATCCCTCGCTCCCTCACATTGACGAATTAACACAGAAATTGCGTCGCTATGAAATACTATGGGTTCTAAGACATCTCCTTCTAAATTGAGTAACGTTTCTATGGAAACGTCAGGATATTCTTTTGGGACACGAGTTTCTCCTGTCCAATGCACTATTCCTCCTTTAACGCATCCCTCGCTCCCTCACATTGACGAATGAACACAGAAATTGCGTCGCTATGAAATACTATGGGTTCTATGACATCTCCTTCTAAATTAATTAACGTTTATATGGAAACGACAGGATATTCTTTTGGGAGATGAGTTTCTCCTGTCCGATGCACTACTCCTCCTTTAACGCATACCTTCTCCCTCACATTGACGAATTAACACAGAAATTGCGTCGCTATGATATACTATGTGTTCTATGACATCTCCTTCTAAATTGAGTAACGTTTCTATGGAAACGACAGGATAGTCTTTTGGGACACGAGTTTCTCCTGTCCGATGCACTATTCCTCCTTTATCGGATCCCTCGCTCCCTCACATTGACGAATTAACACAGAAATTGCGTCGCTATGAAATACTATGGGTTCTATGACATCTCCTTCTAAATTGAGTAACGTTTATATGGAAACGACAGGATATTCTTTTGGGACACGAGTTTCTCCTGTCCGATGCACTATTCCTTCTTTAAGGCATCCCTCGCTCCCTCACATTGACGAATTAACACAGAAATTGCGTCGCTATGAAATACTATGTGTTCTATGACATCTCCTTCTAAATTGAGTAACGTTTCTATGGAAACGACAGGATATTGTTTTGGGACACGAGGTTCTCCTGTCCGATGCACTATTCCTCCTTTAACGCATCCCTCGCTCCCTTTGGGACATGAGTTTCTCCTGTCCGATGCACTATTCCTCCTTTAACGCTTCCCTCGCTCCCTCACATTGACGAATTAACACAGAAATTGCGTCGCTATGAAATACTATGGGTTCTATTACATCTCCTTCTAAATTGAGTAACGTTTCTATGGAAACGACAGGATATTCTTTTGGGACCCGAGTTTCTCCTGTCCGATGCACTATTCCTCCTTTAACGCATCCCTCGCTCCCTCACATTGACGAATTAACACAGGAATTGCGTCGCTATGAAATACTATGGGTTCTATGACATCTACTTCTAAATTGAGTAACGTTTATATGGAAACGACAGGATATTCTTTTGGGACACGAGTTTCTCCTGTCCGATGCACCATTCCTCCTTTAACGCATCCCTCGCTCCCTCACATTTACGAATTAACACAGAAATTGCGTCGCTATGAAATACTATGCGTTCTATGACATCTCCTTCTAAATTGAGTAACGTTTCTATGGAAACGACAGGATATTCTTTTGGGACCCGAGCTTCTCCTGTCCGATGCACTATTCCTCCTTTAACGCATCCCTCGTTCCCTCACATTGACGAATTAACACAGAAATTGCGTCGCTAAGAAATACAATGGGTTCTATGACATCTCCTTCTAAATTGAGTAACGTTTCTATGGAAACGTCAGGATATTCTTTTGGGACACGAGTTTCTCCTGTCCGATGCACTATTCATCCTTTAACGCATCCCTCGCTCCCTCACATTGACGAATTAACACAGGAATTGCGTCGCTATGAAATACTATGGGTTCTATGACATCTCCTTCTAAATTGAGTAACGTTTATATGGAAACGACAGGATATTCTTTTGGGAAACGAGTTTCTCCTGTCCGATGCACTATTCCTCCTTTAACGCATCCCTCGCTCCCTCACACTGACGAATTAACACAGAAATTGCGTCGCTATGAAATACTATGAGTTCTATGACATCTCCTTCTAAATTGAGTAACGTTTGTATGGAAACGACAGGATATTCTTATGGGACACGAGTTTCTGTTGTCCAATGCACTATTCCTCCTTTAACGCATCCCTCGCTCCCTCACATTGACGAATTAACACAGAATTTGCGTCGCTATGAAATAGTATGTGTTCTATGACATCTCCTTCTAAATTGAGTATCGTTTATATGGAAAGGACAGGATGTTCTTTTGGGACACGAGTTTCTCCTGTCCGATGCACTATTCCTCCTTTAACGCATCCCTCGCTCCCTCACATTGACGAATTAACACAGAAATTGCGTCGCTATGAAATACTATATGTTCTATGACATCTCCTTCTAAATTGAGTATCGTTTATATGGAAACGACAGGATATTCTTTTGGGACATGAGTTTCTCCTGTCCGATGCACCATTCCTCCTTTAACGCATCCCTCGCTCCCTCACATTTACGAATTAACACAGAAATTGCGTCGCTATGAAATACTATGCGTTCTATGACATCTCCTTCTAAATTGAGTAACGTTTCTATGGAAACGACAGGATATTCTTTTGGGACCCGAGCTTCTCCTGTCCGATGCACTATTCCTCCTTTAACGCATCCCTCGTTCCCTCACATTGACGAATTAACACAGAAATTGCGTCGCTAAGAAATACAATGGGTTCTATGACATCTCCTTCTAAATTGAGTAACGTTTCTATGGAAACGTCAGGATATTCTTTTGGGACACGAGTTTCTCCTGTCCGATGCACTATTCATCCTTTAACGCATCCCTCGCTCCCTCACACTGACGAATTAACACAGGAATTGCGTCGCTATGAAATACAATGGGTTCTATGACATCTCCTTCTAAATTGAGTAACGTTTATATGGAAACGACAGGATATTCTTTTGGGACACGAGTTTCTCCTGTCCGATGCACTATTCCTCCTTTAACGCATCCCTCGCTCCCTCACACTGACGAATTAACACAGAAATTGCGTCGCTATGAAATACTATGGGTTCTATGACTTCTCCTTCTAAATTGAGTAACGTTTGTATGGAAACGACAGGATATTCTTATGGGACACGAGTTTCTGTTGTCCAATGCACTATTCCTCCTTTAACGCATCCCTCGCTCCCTCACATTGACGAATTAACACAGAATTTGCGTCGTTATGAAATAGTATGTGTTCTATGACTTCTCCTTCTAAATTGAGTAACGTTTATATGGAAAGGACAGGATGTTCATTTGGGACACGAGTTTCTCCTGTCCGATGCACTATTCCTCCTTTAACGCATCCCTCGCTCCCTCACATTGACGAATTAACACAGAAGTTGCATCGCTATGAAATACTATGGGTTCCATGACATCTCCTTCTAAATTGAGTAACGTTTCTATGGAACCTACAGGATATTCTTTGGGACACTAGTTTCTCCTATCCGATGCACTATTCCTCCTTTAACGCATCCCTCGCTCCCTCACATTGACGAATTAACACAGAAATTGCGTCGCTATGAAATACTATGGGTTCTATGACATCTCCTTCTACATTGAGTAACGTTTCTATTGAAACGACAGGATATTCTTTTGGGACACGTGTTTCTCCTGTCCGATGCACTATTCCTCCTTTAACGCATCCCTCGCTCCCTCACATAGACGAATTAACACAGAAATTGCGTCGCTATGAAATACTGTGGGTTCTATGACATCTCCTTCTAAATTGAGTAACGTTTATATAGAAACGACAGGATATTCTTTTGGGACACGAGTTCCTCCTGTCCAATGCACTATTCCTCCTTTAACGCATCCCTCGCTCCCTCACATTGACGAATTAACACAGAAATTGCGTCGCTATGAAATACCATGGGTTCTATGACATCTCCTTCTAAATTGAGTAACGTTTATATGGAAACGACAGGATATTCTTTTGGGACACGAGTTTCTCCTGTCCGATGCACTATTCCTCCTTTAACGCATCCCTCGCTCCCTCACATTGACGAATTAACACAGAAATTGCGTCGCTATGAAATACTATGGGTTCTATGACATCTCCTTCTAAATTGAGTAACGTTTATATAGAAACGACAGGATATCCTTTTGGGACACGAGTTTCTCCTGTCCGATGCACAATTCCTCCTTTAACGCATCCCTCGCTCCCTCACATTGACGAATTAACACAGAAATTGCGTCGCTATGAAATACTATGCGTTCTATGACATCTCCCTCTAAATTGAGGAACGTTTATATAGAAACGACAGGATATTCTTTTGGGACACGAGTTTCTCCTGTCCGATGCACTATTCCTCCATTAACGCATCCCTCGGTCCCTCACATTGACGAATTAACACAGAAATTGCGTCGCTATGAAATACCATGGGTTCTATGACATCTACTTCTAAATTGAGTAACGTTTATATTGGAAACGACAGGATATTCTTTGGGACACGAGTTTCTCCTGTCCAATGAACTATTCCTCCTTTAACGCATCCCTCGCTCCCTCACATTGACGAATTATCTCAGAAATTGCGTCGCTATGAAATACTATGTGTTCTATGACATCTCCTTCTATATTGAGTAACGTTTCTATGGTAACGACAGGATAGTCTTTTGGGACACGAGTTTCTCCTGTTCGATGCACTATTCCTCCTTTATCGTATCCCTCGCTCCCTCACATTTGCGAATTAACACAGAAATTGCGTCGCTATGAAATACTATGGGTTCTATGACATCTCCTTCTAAATTGAGTAACGTTTATATGGAAACGACTGGATATTCTTTTGGGACACGAGTTTCTCCTGTCCGATGCACTATTCCTCCTTTAACGCATCCCTCGCTCCCTCACATTGACGAACTAACACAGAAATTGCGTCGCTATGAAATAGTATGTGTCCTATGACATCTCATTCTAAATTGAGTAACGTTTATATGGAAAGGACAGGATATTCTTTTGGGACAAGAGTTTCTCCTGTCCGATGCACTATTCCCCCTTTAACGCATCCCTCGCTCCCTCACATTGACGAATTAACACAGAAATTGCGTCGCTATTTAATACTATGGGTTCTATGACATCTCCTTCTAAATTGAGTAACGTTTATATGGAAACGACAGGATATTCTTTTGGGACACGAGTTTCTCCAGTCCGATGCACTATTCCTCCTTTAACGCATTCCTCGCTCCCTCACAATGATGAATTAACACAGCACTTGCGTCGCTACGAAATACTATGTGTTCTATGACATCTCCTTCTAAATTGAGTAACGTTTCTATGGAAACGACTGGATATTCTTTTGGGACCCGAGTTTCTCCTGTCCGATGCACTATTCCTCCTTTAACGCATCCCTCGCTCCCTCACATTGACGTATTAACACAGAAATTGCGTCGCTATGAAATACTATGGGTTCTATGACATCTCCTTCTAAATTGAGTAACGTTTATATGGAAACGACAGGATATTCTTTTGGGACACGAGTTTCTCCAGTCCGATGCACTATACCTCCTTTAACGCATTCCTCGCTCCCTCACAATGATGAATTAACACAGATATTGCGTCGCTATGAAATACTATGGGTTCTATGACATCTGCTTCTAAATTGAGTAACGTTTCTATGGAAACGACAGGACATTTTTTGGGACCCGAGTTTCTCCTGTCCGATGCACTATTCCTCCATTAACGCATCCCTCGCTCCCTCACATTGACGTATTAACACAGAAATTGCGTCGCTATGAAATACTATGGGTTCTATGACATCTCCTTCTAAATTGAGTAACGTTTCTATGGAAACGACAGGATATTGTTTTGGGGCACGAGTTACTCCTGTCCGATGCACTATTCCTCCTTTAACGCATCCCTCGCTCCCTCACATTGACGAATTAACACAGAAATTGCGTCGCTATGAAATACTATGGGTTCTATGACATCTCCTTCTAAATTGAGTAATGTTGATATAGAAACGACAGGATATTCTTTTGGGACACGAGTTTCTCCTGTCCGATGCACTATTCCTCCTTTAACGCATCCCTCGCTCCCTCACATTGACGAATTAATACAGAAATTGCGTCGCTATGAAATACCATGGGTTCTATGACATCTCCTTCTAAATTGAGTAACGTTTATATGGAAACGACAGGATATTCTTTTGGGACACGAGCTTCTCCTGTCCGATGCACTATTCCTCCTTTAACGCATCCCTCGCTCCCTCACATTGACGAATTAACACAGAAATGGCGTCGCTATGAAATACTATGAGTTCTATGACATCTCCTTCTAAATTGAGTAACGTTTATATGGAAACGACAGGATATTCTTTTGGGACACGAGTTTCTCCTGTCCGATGCACTATTCTTCCTCTAACGCATCCCTCGCTCCCTCACATTGACGAATTAACACAGAAATTGCGTCGCTATGAAATACTATGGGTTCTATGACATCTCCTTCTAAATTGAGTAACCTTTCTATGGAAACGACAGGATATTCTTTTGGGACCCGAGTTTATCCTGTCCGATGCACTATTCCTCCTTTAACGCATCCCTCGCTCCCTCACATTGACGAATTAACACAGAAATTGCATCGCTATGAAACACTATGGGTTCTATGACATCTCCTTCTAAATTCAGTAACGTTTCTATGGAAATGACAGGAAATTCTTTTGGGACACGAGTTCTCCTGTCCGATGCACTATTCCTCCTTTAACGCATCCCTCGCTCCCTCACATTGACGAATTATCACAGAAATTGCGTCGCTATGAAATACTATGGGTTCTATGACATCTCCTTCTAAATTGATTAACGTTTATATGGAAACGACAGGATTTTCTTTTGGGAGATGAGTTTCTCCTGTCCGATGCACTACTCCTCCTTTGACGCATACCTTCTCCCTCACATTGACGAATTAACACAGAAATTGCGTCGCTATGATATACTATGTGTTCTATGACATCTCCTTCTAAATTGAGTAACGTTTCTATGGAAACGACTGGATAGTCTTTTGGGACACGAGTTTCTCCTGTCCGATGCACTATTCCTCCTTTATCGGATCCCTCGCTCCCTCACATTGACGAATTAACACAGAAATTGCGTCGCTATGAAATACTATGGGTTCTATGACATCTCCTTCTAAATTGAGTAACGTTTATATGGAAACGACAGGATATTCTTTTGGGACACGAGTTTCTCCTGTCCGATGCACTATTCCTCCTTTAAGGCAACCCTCGCTCCCTCACATTGACGAATTAACACAGAAATTGCGTCGCTATGAAATACTATGTGTTCTATGACATCTCCTTCTAAATTGAGTAACGTTTCTATGGATACGACAGGATATTCTTTAGGGACACGAGGTTCTCCTGTCCGATGCACTATTCCTCCTTTAACGCATCCCTCGCTCCCTTTGGGACATGAGTTTCTCCTGTCCGATGCACTATTCCTCCTTTAACGCATCCCTCGCTCCCTCACATTGACGAATTAACACAGAAATTGCGTCGCTATGAAATACTATGGGTTCTATGACATCTCCTTTTAAATTGAGTAACGTTTCAATGGAAACGACAGGATATTCTTTTGGGACCCAAGGTACTCCTGTCCGATGCACTATTCCTCCTTTAACGCATCCCTCGCTCCCTCACATTGACGAATTAACACAGAAATTGCGTCGCTATGAAATACTATGGGTTCTATGACATCTCCTTCTATATTGAGTAACGTTTATATGGAAACGACAGGATATTCTTTTGGGACACGAGTTCTCCTGTCCGATGCACTATTCCTCCTTTAACGCATCCCTCGCTCCCTCACATTGACGAATTAACACAGAAATTGCGTCGCTATGAAATACTATGGTTTCTATGACATCTCCTTCTAAATTGAGTAACGTTTATATGGAAAGGACAGGATATTCTTTTGGGACACGAGTTTCTCCTGTCCGATGCACTATTCCTCCTTTAACGCATCCCTCGCTCCCTCACATTGACGAATTAACACAGAAATTGCGTCGCTATGAAATACTATGGGTTCTATGACATCTCCTTCTAAATTGAGTAACGTTCCTATGGAAACGACAGGATATTCTTTTGGGACACGAGTTTCTCCTGCCCGATGCACTATTCCTCCTTTAACGCATCCCTCGCTCCCTCACATTGACGAATTAACACAGAAATTGCGTCGCTATGAAATACTATGTGTTCTATGACATCTCCTTCTAAATTGAGTAACGTTTATATAGAAACGACCGGATATTCTTTTGGGACACGAGTTTCTCCTGTCCGATGCACTATTCCTCCTTTAACGCATCCCTCGCCCCCTCACATTGACCAATTAACACAGAAATTGCGTCGCTATGAAATACCATGGGTTCTATGATATCTCCTTCTAAATTGAGTAACGTTTATATGGAAACGACAGGATATTCTTATTGGACACGAGTTTCTCCTGTCCGATGCACTATTCCTCCTTTAACGCATCCCTCGCTCCCTCACATTGACGAATTAACACAGAAATTGCGTCGCTATGAAATACTATGGGTTCTATGACATCTCCTTCTGAATTGAGTAACCTTTATATGGAAACGACAGGATATTTTTTGGGACACGAGTTTCTCCTGTCCGATGCACTATTCCTCCTTTCACGCATCCCTCGCTCCATCACACTGACGAATTAACACAGAAATTGCGTCGCTATGAAATACTATGGGTACTATGACATCTCCTTCTAAATTGAGAAACGTTTCTATGGAAACGACAGGATATTCTTTTGGGACACGAGGTTCTCCTGTCCGATGCACTATTCCTCCTTTAACGCATCCCTCGCTCCCTCACATTGACGAATTAACACAGAAATTGCGTCGCTATGAAATACAATGGGTTCTATGACATCTCCTTCTAAATTAAGCAACGTTTATATGGAAACGACAGGATATTCTTTTGGGACACGAGTTTCTCCTGTCCGACGCACTATTCGTCCTTTAACGCATCCCTCGCTCCCTCACAATGACGAATTAACACAGAAATTGCGTCGCTATGAAATACTATGGGTTCTATGACATCTCCTTCTAAATTGAGTAACGTTTCTATGGAAACGACAGGATATTCTTTTGGGACCCGAGTTTCTCCTGTCCGATGCACTATTATTCCTTTAACGCATCCTTCGCTCCCTCACATTGACGAATTAACACAGAAATTGCGTCGCTATGAAATACTATGGGTTCTATGAAATCTCCTTCTAAATTCAGTAACGTTTCTATAGAAACGTCAGGATATTCTTTTGGGACACGAGTTTCTCCTGTCCACTGCACTATTCCTCCTTTAACGCATTCCTCGCTCCCTCACATTGACGAATTAACACAGAAATTGCGTCGCTATGAAATACTATGGGTTCTATGACATCTCCTTCTAAATTGAGTAACGATTATATAGAAACGACAGGATATCCTTTTGGGACACGAGTTTCTCCTGTCCGATGCACTATTCCTCCTTTAACGCATACCTCGCTCCCTTTGGGACATGAGTTTCTCCTGTCCGATGCACTATTCCTCCTTTAACGCATCCCTCGCTCCCTCACATTGACGAATTAACACAGAAATTGCGTCGCTATGAAACACTATGGGTTCTATGACATCTCCTTTTAAATTGAGTAACGTTTCAATGGAAACGACAGGATATTCTTTTGGGACCCAAGGTACTCCTGTCCGATGCACTATTCCTCCTTTAACGCATCCCTCGCTCCCTCACATTGACGAATTAACACAGAAATTGCGTCGCTATGAAATACTATGGGTTCTATGACATCTCCTTCTATATTGAGTAACGTTTATATGGAAACGACAGGATATTCTTTTGGGACACGAGTTCTCCTGTCCGATGCACTATTCCTCCTTTAACGCATCCCTCGCTCCCTCACATTGACGAATTAACACAGAAATTGCGTCGCTATGAAATACTATGGTTTCTATGACATCTCCTTCTAAATTGAGTAACGTTTATATGGAAAGGACAGGATATTCTTTTGGGACACGAGTTTCTCCTGTCCGATGCACTATTCCTCCTTTAACGCATCCCTCGCTCCCTCACATTGACGAATTAACACAGAAATTGCGTCGCTATGAAATACTATGGGTTCTATGACATCTCCTTCTAAATTGAGTAACGTTCCTATGGAAACGACAGGTTATTCTTTTGGGACACGAGTTTCTCCTGCCCGATGCACTATTCCTCCTTTAACGCATCCCTCGCTCCCTCACATTGACGAATTAACACAGAAATTGCGTCGCTATGAAATACTATGTGTTCTATGACATCTCCTTCTAAATTGAGTAACGTTTATATAGAAACGACAGGATATTCTTTTGGGACACGAGTTCCTCCTGTCCAATGCACTATTCCTCCTTTAACGCATCCCTCGCTCCCTCACATTGACGAATTAACACAGAAATTGCGTCGCTATGAAATACCATGGGTTCTATGACATCTCCTTCTAAATTGAGTAACGTTTATATGGAAACGACAGGATATTCTTTTGGGACACGAGTTTCTCCTGTCCGATGCACTATTCCTCCTTTAACGCATCCCTCGCTCCCTCACATTGACGAATTAACACAGAAATTGCGTCGCTATGAAATACTATGGGTTCTATGACATCTCCTTCTAAATTGAGTAACGTTTATATAGAAACGACAGGATATCCTTTTGGGACACGAGTTTCTCCTGTCCGATGCACAATTCCTCCTTTAACGCATCCCTCGCTCCCTCACATTGACGAATTAACACAGAAATTGCGTCGCTATGAAATACTATGCGTTCTATGACATCTCCCTCTAAATTGAGGAACGTTTATATAGAAACGACAGGATATTCTTTTGGGACACGAGTTTCTCCTGTCCGATGCACTATTCCTCCATTAACGCATCCCTCGCTCCCTCACATTGACGAATTAACACAGAAATTGCGTCGCTATGAAATACCATGGGTTCTATGACATCTACTTCTAAATTGAGTAACGTTTATATTGGAAACGACAGGATATTCTTTGGGACACGAGTTTCTCCTGTCCAATGAACTATTCCTCCTTTAACGCATCCCTCGCTCCCTCACATTGACGAATTATCTCAGAAATTGCGTCGCTATGAAATACTATGTGTTCTATGACATCTCCTTCTATATTGAGTAACGTTTCTATGGTAACGACAGGATAGTCTTTTGGGACACGAGTTTCTCCTGTTCGATGCACTATTCCTCCTTTATCGTATCCCTCGCTCCCTCACATTTGCGAATTAACACAGAAATTGCGTCGCTATGAAATACTATGGGTTCTATGACATCTCCTTCTAAATTGAGTAACGTTTATATGGAAACGACTGGATATTCTTTTGGGACACGAGTTTCTCCTGTCCGATGCACTATTCCTCCTTTAACGCATCCCTCGCTCCCTCACATTGACGAACTAACACAGAAATTGCGTCGCTATGAAATAGTATGTGTCCTATGACATCTCATTCTAAATTGAGTAACGTTTATATGGAAAGGACAGGATATTCTTTTGGGACAAGAGTTTCTCCTGTCCGATGCACTATTCCCCCTTTAACGCATCCCTCGCTCCCTCACATTGACGAATTAACACAGAAATTGCGTCGCTATTTAATACTATGGGTTCTATGACATCTCCTTCTAAATTGAGTAACGTTTATATGGAAACGACAGGATATTCTTTTGGGACACGAGTTTCTCCAGTCCGATGCACTATTCCTCCTTTAACGCATTCCTCGCTCCCTCACAATGATGAATTAACACAGCACTTGCGTCGCTACGAAATACTATGTGTTCTATGACATCTCCTTCTAAATTGAGTAACGTTTCTATGGAAACGACTGGATATTCTTTTGGGACCCGAGTTTCTCCTGTCCGATGCACTATTCCTCCTTTAACGCATCCCTCGCTCCCTCACATTGACGTATTAACACAGAAATTGCGTCGCTATGAAATACTATGGGTTCTATGACATCTCCTTCTAAATTGAGTAACGTTTATATGGAAACGACAGGATATTCTTTTGGGACACGAGTTTCTCCAGTCCGATGCACTATACCTCCTTTAACGCATTCCTCGCTCCCTCACAATGATGAATTAACACAGATATTGCGTCGCTATGAAATACTATGGGTTCTATGACATCTCCTTCTAAATTGAGTAACGTTTCTATGGAAACGACAGGACATTTTTTGGGACCCGAGTTTCTCCTGTCCGATGCACTATTCCTCCATTAACGCATCCCTCGCTCCCTCACATTGACGTATTAACACAGAAATTGCGTCGCTATGAAATACTATGGGTTCTATGACATCTCCTTCTAAATTGAGTAACGTTTCTATGGAAACGACAGGATATTGTTTTGGGGCACGAGTTACTCCTGTCCGATGCACTATTCCTCCTTTAACGCATCCCTCGCTCCCTCACATTGACGAATTAACACAGAAATTGCGTCGCTATGAAATACTATGGGTTCTATGACATCTCCTTCTAAATTGAGTAATGTTGATATAGAAACGACAGGATATTCTTTTGGGACACGAGTTTCTCCTGTCCGATGCACTATTCCTCCTTTAACGCATCCCTCGCTCCCTCACATTGACGAATTAATACAGAAATTGCGTCGCTATGAAATACCATGGGTTCTATGACATCTCCTTCTAAATTGAGTAACGTTTATATGGAAACGACAGGATATTCTTTTGGGACACGAGCTTCTCCTGTCCGATGCACTATTCCTCCTTTAACGCATCCCTCGCTCCCTCACATTGACGAATTAACACAGAAATGGCGTCGCTATGAAATACTATGAGTTCTATGACATCTCCTTCTAAATTGAGTAACGTTTATATGGAGACGACAGGATATTCTTTTGGGACACGAGTTTCTCCTGTCCGATGCACTATTCTTCCTCTAACGCATCCCTCGCTCCCTCACATTGACGAATTAACACAGAAATTGCGTCGCTATGAAATACTATGGGTTCTATGACATCTCCTTCTAAATTGAGTAACCTTTCTATGGAAACGACAGGATATTCTTTTGGGACCCGAGTTTATCCTGTCCGATGCACTATTCCTCCTTTAACGCATCCCTCGCTCCCTCACATTGACGAATTAACACAGAAATTGCATCGCTATGAAACACTATGGGTTCTATGACATCTCCTTCTAAATTCAGTAACGTTTCTATGGAAATGACAGGAAATTCTTTTGGGACACGAGTTCTCCTGTCCGATGCACTATTCCTCCTTTAACGCATCCCTCGCTCCCTCACATTGACGAATTATCACAGAAATTGCGTCGCTATGAAATACTATGGGTTCTATGACATCTCCTTCTAAATTGATTAACGTTTATATGGAAACGACAGGATTTTCTTTTGGGAGATGAGTTTCTCCTGTCCGATGCACTACTCCTCCTTTGACGCATACCTTCTCCCTCACATTGACGAATTAACACAGAAATTGCGTCGCTATGATATACTATGTGTTCTATGACATCTCCTTCTAAATTGAGTAACGTTTCTATGGAAACGACTGGATAGTCTTTTGGGACACGAGTTTCTCCTGTCCGATGCACTATTCCTCCTTTATCGGATCCCTCGCTCCCTCACATTGACGAATTAACACAGAAATTGCGTCGCTATGAAATACTATGGGTTCTATGACATCTCCTTCTAAATTGAGTAACGTTTATATGGAAACGACAGGATATTCTTTTGGGACACGAGTTTCTCCTGTCCGATGCACTATTCCTCCTTTAAGGCAACCCTCGCTCCCTCACATTGACGAATTAACACAGAAATTGCGTCGCTATGAAATACTATGTGTTCTATGACATCTCCTTCTAAATTGAGTAACGTTTCTATGGATACGACAGGATATTCTTTAGGGACACGAGGTTCTCCTGTCCGATGCACTATTCCTCCTTTAACGCATCCCTCGCTCCCTTTGGGACATGAGTTTCTCCTGTCCGATGCACTATTCCTCCTTTAACGCATCCCTCGCTCCCTCACATTGACGAATTAACACAGAAATTGCGTCGCTATGAAATACTATGGGTTCTATGACATCTCCTTTTAAATTGAGTAACGTTTCAATGGAAACGACAGGATATTCTTTTGGGACCCAAGGTACTCCTGTCCGATGCACTATTCCTCCTTTAACGCATCCCTCGCTCCCTCACATTGACGAATTAACACAGAAATTGCGTCGCTATGAAATACTATGGGTTCTATGACATCTCCTTCTATATTGAGTAACGTTTATATGGAAACGACAGGATATTCTTTTGGGACACGAGTTCTCCTGTCCGATGCACTATTCCTCCTTTAACGCATCCCTCGCTCCCTCACATTGACGAATTAACACAGAAATTGCGTCGCTATGAAATACTATGGTTTCTATGACATCTCCTTCTAAATTGAGTAACGTTTATATGGAAAGGACAGGATATTCTTTTGGGACACGAGTTTCTCCTGTCCGATGCACTATTCCTCCTTTAACGCATCCCTCGCTCCCTCACATTGACGAATTAACACAGAAATTGCGTCGCTATGAAATACTATGGGTTCTATGACATCTCCTTCTAAATTGAGTAACGTTCCTATGGAAACGACAGGATATTCTTTTGGGACACGAGTTTCTCCTGCCCGATGCACTATTCCTCCTTTAACGCATCCCTCGCTCCCTCACATTAACGAATTAACACAGAAATTGCGTCGCTATGAAATACTATGTGTTCTATGACATCTCCTTCTAAATTGAGTAACGTTTATATAGAAACGACCGGATATTCTTTTGGGACACGAGTTTCTCCTGTCCGATGCACTATTCCTCCTTTAACGCATCCCTCGCCCCCTCACATTGACCAATTAACACAGAAATTGCGTCGCTATGAAATACCATGGGTTCTATGATATCTCCTTCTAAATTGAGTAACGTTTATATGGAAACGACAGGATATTCTTATTGGACACGAGTTTCTCCTGTCCGATGCACTATTCCTCCTTTAACGCATCCCTCGCTCCCTCACATTGACGAATTAACACAGAAATTGCGTCGCTATGAAATACTATGGGTTCTATGACATCTCCTTCTGAATTGAGTAACCTTTATATGGAAACGACAGGATATTTTTTGGGACACGAGTTTCTCCTGTCCGATGCACTATTCCTCCTTTCACGCATCCCTCGCTCCATCACACTGACGAATTAACACAGAAATTGCGTCGCTATGAAATACTATGGGTACTATGACATCTCCTTCTAAATTGAGAAACGTTTCTATGGAAACGACAGGATATTCTTTTGGGACACGAGGTTCTCCTGTCCGATGCACTATTCCTCCTTTAACGCATCCCTCGCTCCCTCACATTGACGAATTAACACAGAAATTGCGTCGCTATGAAATACAATGGGTTCTATGACATCTCCTTCTAAATTAAGCAACGTTTATATGGAAACGACAGGATATTCTTTTGGGACACGAGTTTCTCCTGTCCGACGCACTATTCGTCCTTTAACGCATCCCTCGCTCCCTCACAATGACGAATTAACACAGAAATTGCGTCGCTATGAAATACTATGGGTTCTATGACATCTCCTTCTAAATTGAGTAACGTTTCTATGGAAACGACAGGATATTCTTTTGGGACCCGAGTTTCTCCTGTCCGATGCACTATTATTCCTTTAACGCATCCTTCGCTCCCTCACATTGACGAATTAACACAGAAATTGCGTCGCTATGAAATACTATGGGTTCTATGAAATCTCCTTCTAAATTCAGTAACGTTTCTATAGAAACGTCAGGATATTCTTTTGGGACACGAGTTTCTCCTGTCCACTGCACTATTCCTCCTTTAACGCATTCCTCGCTCCCTCACATTGACGAATTAACACAGAAATTGCGTCGCTATGAAATACTATGGGTTCTATGACATCTCCTTCTAAATTGAGTAACGATTATATAGAAACGACAGGATATCCTTTTGGGACACGAGTTTCTCCTGTCCGATGCACTATTCCTCCTTTAACGCATACCTCGCTCCCTTTGGGACATGAGTTTCTCCTGTCCGATGCACTATTCCTCCTTTAACGCATCCCTCGCTCCCTCACATTGACGAATTAACACAGAAATTGCGTCGCTATGAAACACTATGGGTTCTATGACATCTCCTTTTAAATTGAGTAACGTTTCAATGGAAACGACAGGATATTCTTTTGGGACCCAAGGTACTCCTGTCCGATGCACTATTCCTCCTTTAACGCATCCCTCGCTCCCTCACATTGACGAATTAACACAGAAATTGCGTCGCTATGAAATACTATGGGTTCTATGACATCTCCTTCTATATTGAGTAACGTTTATATGGAAACGACAGGATATTCTTTTGGGACACGAGTTCTCCTGTCCGATGCACTATTCCTCCTTTAACGCATCCCTCGCTCCCTCACATTGACGAATTAACACAGAAATTGCGTCGCTATGAAATACTATGGTTTCTATGACATCTCCTTCTAAATTGAGTAACGTTTATATGGAAAGGACAGGATATTCTTTTGGGACACGAGTTTCTCCTGTCCGATGCACTATTCCTCCTTTAACGCATCCCTCGCTCCCTCACATTGACGAATTAACACAGAAATTGCGTCGCTATGAAATACTATGGGTTCTATGACATCTCCTTCTAAATTGAGTAACGTTCCTATGGAAACGACAGGTTATTCTTTTGGGACACGAGTTTCTCCTGCCCGATGCACTATTCCTCCTTTAACGCATCCCTCGCTCCCTCACATTGACGAATTAACACAGAAATTGCGTCGCTATGAAATACTATGTGTTCTATGACATCTCCTTCTAAATTGAGTAACGTTTATATAGAAACGACCGGATATTCTTTTGGGACACGAGTTTCTCCTGTCCGATGCACTATTCCTCCTTTAACGCATCCCTCGCCCCCTCACATTGACCAATTAACACAGAAATTGCGTCGCTATGAAATACCATGGGTTCTATGATATCTCCTTCTAAATTGAGTAACGTTTATATGGAAACGACAGGATATTCTTATTGGACACGAGTTTCTCCTGTCCGATGCACTATTCCTCCTTTAACGCATCCCTCGCTCCCTCACATTGACGAATTAACACAGAAATTGCGTCGCTATGAAATACTATGGGTTCTATGACATCTCCTTCTGAATTGAGTAACCTTTATATGGAAACGACAGGATATTTTTTGGGACACGAGTTTCTCCTGTCCGATGCACTATTCCTCCTTTAACGCATCCCTCGCTCCATCACACTGACGAATTAACACAGAAATTGCGTCGCTATGAAATACTATGGGTACTATGACATCTCCTTCTAAATTGAGAAACGTTTCTATGGAAACGACAGGATATTCTTTTGGGACACGAGGTTCTCCTGTCCGATGCACTATTCCTCCTTTAACGCATCCCTCGCTCCCTCACATTGACGAATTAACACAGAAATTGCGTCGCTATGAAATACAATGGGTTCTATGACATCTCCTTCTAAATTAAGCAACGTTTATATGGAAACGACAGGATATTCTTTTGGGACACGAGTTTCTCCTGTCCGACGCACTATTCGTCCTTTAACGCATCCCTCGCTCCCTCACAATGACGAATTAACACAGAAATTGCGTCGCTATGAAATACTATGGGTTCTATGACATCTCCTTCTAAATTGAGTAACGTTTCTATGGAAACGACAGGATATTCTTTTGGGACCCGAGTTTCTCCTGTCCGATGCACTATTATTCCTTTAACGCATCCCTCGCTCCCTCACATTGACGAATTAACACAGAAATTGCGTCGCTATGAAATACTATGGGTTCTATGAAATCTCCTTCTAAATTCAGTAACGTTTCTATAGAAACGTCAGGATATTCTTTTGGGACACGAGTTTCTCCTGTCCACTGCACTATTCCTCCTTTAACGCATTCCTCGCTCCCTCACATTGACGAATTAACACAGAAATTGCGTCGCTATGAAATACTATGGGTTCTATGACATCTCCTTCTAAATTGAGTAACGATTATATAGAAACGACAGGATATCCTTTTGGGACACGAGTTTCTCCTGTCCGATGCACTATTCCTCCTTTAACGCATCCCTCGCTCCCTCACATTGACGAATTAACACAGGAATTGCGTCGCTATGAAATACTATGGGTTCTATGACATCTCCTTCTAAATTGGGTAACGTTTCTATGGAAACGACAGGATATTCTTTTGGGACACGAGGTTCTCCTGTCCGATGCACTACTCCTCCTTTAACGCATCCCTCGCTCCCTCACACTGACGAATTAACACAGATATTGCGTCGCTATGAAATACTATGGGTTCTATGACATCTCCTGCTAAATTGTGTAACGTTTCTATGGAAACGACAGGATATTCTTTTGAGACACAAGTTTCCCCTGTCCGATGCACTATTCCTCCTGTAACGCATCTCTCGCTCCCTCACATTGACGAACTAACACAGAAATTGCGTCGCTATGAAATAGTATGTGTAATATGATATCTCCTTCTAAATTGAGTAACTTATCTATGGAAACGACAGGATGGTCTTTTGGGACACGAGTTTCTCCTGTCCGATGCACTATTCCTCCTTTAACGCATCCCTCGCTCCCTCACATTGACGAATTAACACAGAAATTGCGTCGCTATGAAATACTATGGGATCTATGGCATCTCCTTCTAAATTGAGTAACGTTTATATGGAAACGACAGGATATTCTTTTGGGACACGAGTTTCTCCTGTCCGACGCACTATTCCTCCTTTAACGCATCCCTCGCTCCCTCACATTGACGAATTAACACAGAATTTGCGTCGCTATGAAATACTATGTGTTCTATGACATCTCCTACTAAATTGAGTAACGTTTCTATGGAAACGACAGGATATTCTTTTGGGACACGAGGTTCTCCTGTCCGATGCACTATTCCTCCTTTAACGCATCCCTCGCTCCCTCACATTGACGAATTAACACAGAAATTGCGTCGCTATGAAATACTATGGGTTCTATGACATCTCCTTCTAAATTAAGTAACGTTTATATGGAAACGACAGGATATTCTTTTGGGACACGAGTTTCTCCTGTCCGATGCACTATTCCTCCTTTAACGCATCCCTCGCTCCCTCACATTGACGAATTAACACAGAAATTGCGTCGCTATGAAATACTATGGGTTCTATGACATCTCCTTTTAAATTGAGTAACGTTTCAATGGGAACGAAAGGATATTCTTTTGGGACCCGAACTACTCCTGTCCGATGCACTATTCCTCCTTTAACGCATCCCTCGCTCCCTCACATTGACGAATTAACACAGAAATTGCGTCGCTATGAAATACTATGGGTTCTAAGACATCTCCTTCTAAATTGAGTAACGTTTCTATGGAAACGTCAGGATATTCTTTTGGGACACGAGTTTCTCCTGTCCAATGCACTATTCCTCCTTTAACGCATCCCTCGCTCCCTCACATTGACGAATGAACACAGAAATTGCGTAGCTATGAAATACTATGGGTTCTATGACATCTCCTTCTAAATTAATTAACGTTAATATGGAAACGACAGGATATTCTTTTGGGAGATGAGTTTCTCCTGTCCGATGCACTACTCCTCTTTTAACGCATACCTTCTCCCTCACATTGACGAATTAACACAGAAATTGCGTCGCTATGATATACTATGTGTTCTATGACATCTCCTTCTAAATTGAGTAACGTTTCTATGGAAACGACAGGATAGTCTTTTGGGACACGAGTTTCTCCTGTCCGATGCACTATTCCTCCTTTATCGGATCCCTCGCTCCCTCACATTGACGAATTAACACAGAAATTGCGTCGCTATGAAATACTATGGGTTCTATGACATCTCCTTCTAAATTGAGTAACGTTTATATGGAAACGACAGGATATTCTTTTGGGACACGAGTTTCTCCTGTCCGATGCACTATTCCTCCTTTAAGGCATCCCTCGCTCCCTCACATTGACGAATTAACACAGAAATTGCGTCGCTATGAAATACTATGTGTTCTATGACATCTCCTTCTAAATTGAGTAACGTTTCTATGGAAACGACAGGATATTCTTTTGGGACACGAGGTTCTCCTGTCCGATGCACTATTCCTCCTTTAACGCATCCCTCTCTCCCTTTGGGACATGAGTTTCTCCTGTCCGATGCACTATTCCTCCTTTAACGCTTCCCTCGCTCCCTCACATTGACGAATTAACACAGAAATTGCGTCGCTATGAAATACTATGGGTTCTATTACATCTCCTTCTAAATTGAGTAACGTTTCTATGGAAACGACAGGATATTCTTTTGGGACCCGAGTTTCTCCTGTCCGATGCACTATTCCTCCTTTAACGCATCCCTCGCTCCCTCACATTGACGAATTAACACAGGAATTGCGTCGCTATGAAATACTATGGGTTCTATGACATCTCCTTCTAAATTGAGTAACGTTTATATGGAAACGACAGGATATCCTTTTGGGACACGAGTTTCTCCTGTCCGATGCACTATTCCTCCTTTAACGCATCCCTCGCTCCCTCACACTGACGAATTAACACAGAAATTGCGTCGCTATGAAATACTATGAGTTCTATGACATCTCCTTCTAAATTGAGTAACGTTTGTATGGAAACGACAGGATATTCTTATGGGACACGAGTTTCTCCTGTCCGATGCACTATTCCTCCTTTAACGCATCCCTCGCTCCCTCACATTGACGAACTAACACAGAAGTTGCGTCGCTATGAAATAGTATGTGTTCTATGACAGCTCCTTCTAAATTGAGTAACGTTTATATGGAAAGGACAGGATGTTCTTTTGGGACACGAGTTTCTCCTGTCCGATGCACTATTCCTCCTTTAACGCATCCCTCGCTCCCTCACATTGACGAATTAACACAGAAATTGCGTCGCTATGAAATACTATGTGTTCTATGACATCTCCTTCTAAATTGAGTAACGTTTCTATGGAAACGACAGGATATTCTTTTGGGACACGAGGTTCTCCTGTCCGATGCACTATTCCTCTTTTAACGCATCCCTCGCTCCCTCACATTGACGAATTAACACAGATATTGCGTCGCTATGAAATACTATGGGTTCTATGACATCTCCTTCTAAATTGAGTATCGTTTATATGGAAACGACAGGATATTCTTTTGGGACATGAGTTTCTCCTGTCCGATGCACCATTCCTCCTTTAACGCATCCCTCGCTCCCTCACATTTACGAATTAACACAGAAATTGCGTCGCTATGAAATACTATGCGTTCTATGACATCTCCTTCTAAATTGAGTAACGTTTCTATGGAAACGACAGGATATTCTTTTGGGACCCTAGCTTCTCCTGTCCGATGCACTATTCCTCCTTTAACGCATCCCTCGTTCCCTCACATTGACGAATTAACACAGAAATTGCGTCGCTAAGAAATACAATGGGTTCTACGACATCTCCTTCTAAATTGAGTAACGTTTCTATGGAAACGTCAGGATATTCTTTTGGGACACGAGTTTCTCCTGTCCGATGCACTATTCATCCTTTAACGCATCCCTCGCTCCCTCACATTGACGAATTAACACAGGAATTGCGTCGCTATGAAATACTATGGGTTCTATGACATCTCCTTCTAAATTGAGTAACGTTTATATGGAAACGACAGGATATTCTTTTGGGACACGAGTTTCTCCTGTCCGATGCACTATTCCTCCTTTAACGCATCCCTCGCTCCCTCACACTGACGAATTAACACAGAAATTGCGTCGCTATGAAATACTATGGGTTCTATGACATCTCCTTCTAAATTGAGTAACGTTTGTATGGAAACGACAGGATATTCTTATGGGACACGAGTTTCTGTTGTCCAATGCACTATTCCTCCTTTAACGCATCCCTCGCTCCCTCACATTGACGAATTAACACAGAATTTGCGTCGCTATGAAATAGTATGTGTTCTATGACATCTCCTTCTAAATTGAGTAACGTTTATATGGAAAGGACAGGATGTTCTTTTGGGACACGAGTTTCTCCTGTCCGATGCACTATTCCTCCTTTAACGCATCCCTCGCTCCCTCACATTGACGAATTAACACAGAAGTTGCGTCGCTATGAAATACTATGGGTTCCATGACATCTCCTTCTAAATTGAGTAACGTTTCTATGGAACCTACAGGATATTCTTTGGGACACTAGTTTCTCCTATCCGATGCACTATTCCTCCTTTAACGCATCCCTCGCTCCCTCACATTGACGAATTAACACAGAAATTGCGTCGCTATGAAATACTATGGGTTCTATGACATCTCCTTCTACATTGAGTAACGTTTCTATTGAAACGACAGGATATTCTTTTGGGACACGTGTTTCTCCTGTCCGATGCACTATTCCTCCTTTAACGCATCCCTCGCTCCCTCACATAGACGAATTAACACAGAAACTGCGTCGCTATGAAATACTGTGGGTTCTATGACATCTCCTTCTAAATTGAGTAACGTTTATATAGAAACGACAGGATATTCTTTTGGGACACGAGTTTCTCCTGTCCAATGCACTATACCTCCTTTAACGCATCCCTCGCTCCCTCACATTGACGAATTAACACAGAAATTGCGTCGCTATGAAATACCATGGGTTCTATGACATCTCCTTCTAAATTGAGTAACGTTTATATGGAAACGACAGGATATTCTTTTGGGACAGGAGTTTCTCCTGTCCGATGCACTATTCCTCCTTTAACGCATCCCTCGCTCCCTCACATTGACGAATTAACACAGAAATTGCGTCGCTATGAAATACTATGGGTTCTATGACATCTCCTTCTAAATTGAGTAACGTTTATATAGAAACGACAGGATATTCTTTTGGGACACGAGTTTCTCCTGTCCGATGCACAATTCCTCCTTTAACGCATCCCTCGCTCCCTCACATTGACGAATTAACACAGAAATTGCGTCGCTATGAAATACTATGGGTTCTATGACATCTCCTTCTAAATTGAGTAACGTTTATATGGAAACGACTGGATATTCTTTTGGGACACGAGTTTCTCCTGTCCGATGCACTATTCCTCCTTTAACGCATCCCTCGCTCCCTCACATTGACGAACTAACACAGAAATTGCGTCGCTATGAAATAGTATGTGTCCTATGACATCTCATTCTAAATTGAGTAACGTTTATAAGAAAAGGACAGGATATTCTTTTGGGACAAGAGTTTCTCCTGTCCGATGCACTATTCCTCCTTTAACGCATCCCTCGCTCCCTCACATTGACGAATTAACACAGAAATTGCGTCGCTATTTAATACTATGGGTTCTATGACATCTCCTTCTAAATTGAGTAACGTTTATATGGAAACGACAGGATATTCTTTTGGGACACGAGTTTCTCCAGTCCGATGCACTATTATTCCTTTAACGCATTCCTCGCTCCCTCACAATGATGAATTAACACAGCACTTGCGTCGCTACGAAATACTATGTGTTCTATGACATCTCCTTCTAAATTGAGTAACGTTTCTATGGAAACGACAGGATATTCTTTTGGGACCCGAGTTTCTCCTGTCCGATGCACTATTCCTCCTTTAACGCATCCCTCGCTCCCTCACATTGACGTATTAACACAGAAATTGCGTCGCTATGAAATACTATGTGTTCTATGACATCTCCTTCTAAATTGAGTAACGTTTATATGGAAACGACAGGATATTCTTTTGGGACACGAGTTTCTCCAGTCCGATGCACTATACCTCCTTTAACGCATTGCTCGCTCCCTCACAATGATGAATTAACACAGATATTGCGTCACTATGAAATACTATGGGTTCTATGACATCTCCTTCTAAATTGAGTAACGTTTCTATGGAAACGACAGGATATTCTTTTGGGACCCGAGTTTCTCCTGTCCAATGCACTATTCCTCCATTAACGCATCCCTCGCTCCCTCACATTGACGTATTAACACAGAAATTGCGTCGCTATGAAATACTATGGGTTCTATGACATCTCCTTCTAAATTGAGTAACGTTTCTATGGAAACGACAGGATATTGTTTTGGGGCACGAGTTACTCCTGTCCGATGCACTATTCCTACTTTAACGCATCCCTCGATCCCTCACATTGACGAATTAACACAGAAATTGCGTCGCTATGAAATACTATGGGTTCTATGACATCTCCTTCTAAATTGAGTAATGTTGATATAGAAACGACAGGATATTCTTTTGGGACACGAGTTTCTCCTGTCCGATGCACTATTCCTCCTTTAACGCATCCCTCGCTCCCTCACATTGACGAATTAATACAGAAATTGCGTCGCTATGAAATACCATGGGTTCTATGACATCTCCTTCTAAATTGAGTAACGTTTATATGGAAACGACAGGATATTCTTTTGGGACACGAGCTTCTCCTGTCCGATGCACTATTCCTCCTTTAACGCATCCCTCGCTCCCTCACATTGACGAATTAACGCAGAAATTGCGTCGCTGTGAAATACTATGAGTTCTATTACATCTCCTTCTAAATTGAGTAACGTTTATATGGAAACGACAGGATATTCTTTTGGGACACGAGTTTCTCCTGTCCGATGCACTATTCTTCCTCTAACGCATCCCTCGCTCCCTCACATTGACGAATTAACACAGAAATTGCGTCGCTATGAAATACTATGGGTTCTATGACATCTCCTTCTAAATTGAGTAACCTTTCTATGGAAACGACAGGATATTCTTTTGGGACCCGAGTTTATCCTGTCCGATGCACTATTCCTCCTTTAACGCATCCCTCGCTCCCTCACATTGACGAATTAACACAGAAATTGCGTCGCTATGAAACACTATGGGTTCTATGACATCTCCTTCTAAATTCAGTAACGTTTCTATGGAAATGACAGGATATTCTTTTGGGACACGAGTTCTCCTGTCCGATGCACTATTCCCCCTTTAACGCATCCCTCGCTCCCTCACATTGACGAATTATCACAGAAATTGCGTCGCTATGAAATACTATGGGTTCTATGACATCTCCTTCTAAATTGATTTACGTTTATATGGAAACGACAGGATATTCTTTTGGGAGATGAGTTTCTCCTGTCCGATGCACTACTCCTCCTTTGACGCATACCTTCTCCCTCACATTGACGAGTTAACACAGAAATTGCGTCGCTATGATATACTATGTGTTCTATGACATCTCCTTCTAAATTGAGTAACGTTTCTATGGAAACGACTGGATAGTCTTTTGGGACACGAGTTTCTCCTGTCCGATGCACTATTCCTCCTTTATCGGATCCCTCGCTCCCTCACATTGACGAATTAACACAGGAATTGCGTCGCTATGAAATACTATGGGTTCTATGACATCTCCCTCTAAATTGAGTAACGTTTATATGGAAACGACAGGATATTCTTTTGGGACACGAGTTTCTCCTGTCCGATGCACTATTCCTCCTTTAAGGCATCCCTCGCTCCCTCACATTGACGAATTAACACAGAAATTGCGTCGCTATGAAATACTATGTGTTCTATGACATCTCCTTCTAAATTGAGTAACGTTTCTATGGAAACGACAGGATATTCTTTAGGGACACGAGGTTCTCCTGTCCGATGCACTATTCCTCCTTTAACGCATCCCTCGCTCACTTTGGGACGTGAGTTTCTCCTGTCCGATGCACTATTCCTCCTTTAACGCATCCCTCGCTCCCTCACATTGACGAATTAACACAGAAATTGCGTCGCTATGAAATACTATGGGTTCTATTACATCTCCTTCTAAATTGAGTAACGTTTCTATGGAAACGACAGGATATTCTTTTGGGACCCGAGTTTCTCCTGTCCGATGCACTATTCCTCCTTTAACGCATCCCTCGTTCCCTCACATTGACGAATTAACACAGAAATTGCGTCGCTATGAAATACAATGGGTTCTATGTCATCTCCTTTTAAATTGAGTAACGTTTCTATGGAAACGTCAGGATATTCTTTTGGGACACGAGTTTCTCCTGTCCAATGCACTATTCCTCCTTTAACGCATCCCTCGCTCCCTCACATTGACGAATTAACACAGAAGTTGCGTCGCTATGAAATACTATGGGTTCTATGACATCTCCTTCTAAATTGAGTAACGTTTATATAGAAACGACAGGATATCCTTTTGGGACACGAGTTTCTCCTGTCCGATGCACTATTCCTCCTTTAACGCATCCCTCGCTCCCTCACATTGACGAATTAACACAGGAATTGCGTCGCTATGAAATACTATGGGTTCTATGACATCTCCCTCTAAATTGAGTAACGTTTATATGGAAACGACAGGATATTCTTTTGGGACACGAGTTTCTCCTGTCCGATGCACTATTCCTCCTTTAACGCATCCCTCGCTCCCTCACACTGACGAATTAACACAGAAATTGCGTCGCTATGAAATACTATGGGTTCTATGACATCTCCTTCTAAATTGAGTAACGTTTGTATGGAAACGACAGGATATTCTTATGGGACACGAGTTTCTCCTGTCCGATGCACTATTCCTCCTTTAACGCATCCCCGCTCCCTCACATTGACGAACTAACACAGAAGTTGCGTCGCTATGAAATAGTATGTGTTCTATGACATCTCCTTCTAAATTGAGTAACGTTTATATGGAAAGGACAGGATGTTCTTTTGGGACACGAGTTTCTCCTGTCCGATGCACTATTCCTCCTTTAACGCATCCCTCGCTCCCTCACACTGACGAATTAACACAGAAATTGCGTCGCTATGAAATACTATGTGTTCTATGACATCTCCTTCTAAATTGAGTAACGTTTCTATGGAAACGACAGGATATTCTTTTGGGACACGAGGTTCTCCTGTCCGATGCACTATTCCTCCTTTAACGCATCCCTCGCTCCCTCACATTGACGAATTAACACAGATATTGCGTCGCTATGAAATACTATGGGTTCTATGACATCTCCTTCTAAATTGAGTATCGTTTATAGGGAAACGACAGGATATTCTTTTGGGACATGAGTTTCTCCTGTCCGATGCACCATTCCTCCTTTAACGCATCCCTCGCTCCCTCACATTTACGAATTAACACAGAAATTGCGTCGCTATGAAATACTATGCGTTCTATGACATCTCCTTCTAAATTGAGTAACGTTTCTATGGAAACGACAGGATATTCTTTTGGGACGAGAGCTTCTCCTGTCCGATGCACTATTCCTCCTTTAACGCATCCCTCGTTCCCTCACATTGACGAATTAACACAGAAATTGCGTCGCTATGAAATACAATGGGTTCTCTGACATCTCCTTCTAAATTGAGTAACGTTTCTATGGAAACGTCAGGATATTCTTTTGGGACACTAGTTTCTCCTGTCCGATGCACTATTCATCCTTTAACGCATCCCTCGCTCCCTCACATTGACGAATTAACACAGGAATTGCGTCGCTATGAAATACTATGGGTTCTATGACATCTCCTTCTAAATTGAGTAACGTTTATATGGAAACGACAGGATATTCTTTAGGGACACGAGTTTCTCCTGTCCGATGCACTATTCCTCCTTTAACGCATCCCTCGCTCCCTCACACTGACGAATTAACACAGAAATTGCGTCGCTATGAAATACTATGGGTTCTATGACATCTCCTTCTAAAATGAGTAACGTTTGTATGGAAACGACAGGATATTCTTATGGGACACGAGTTTCTGTTGTCCAATGCACTATTCCTCCTTTAACGCATCCCTCGCTCCCTCACATTGACGAATTAACACAGAAATTGCGTTGCTATGAAATACTATGGGATCCATGACATCTCCTTCTAAATTGAGTAACGTTCCTATGGAAACGACAGGATATTCTTTTGGGAAACGAGTTTCTCCTGTCCGATGCACTATTCCTCCTTTAACGCATCCCTCGCTCCCTCACATTGACGAATTAACACAGAAATTGCGTCGCTATGAAATACTATGTGTTCTATGACATCTCCTTCTAAATTGAGTAACGTTTCTATGGAAACGACAGGATATTCTTTTGGGACACGAGTTTCTCCTGTCCGATGCACTATTCCTCCTTTAACGCATCCCTCGCTCCCTCACATTGACGATTTAACAGAGAAATTGCGTCGCTATGAAATACTATGGGTTCTATGACATCTCCTTCTAAATTGAGTAACGTTTGTATGGAAACGACAGGATATTCTTTTGGGACACGAGTTTCTCCTGTCCGATGCACTATTCCTCCTTTAATGCATCCCTCGCTCCCTCACATTGACGAAGTAACACAGAAATTGCGTCGCTATGAAATACTATGGGTTCTATGACATCTCCTGCTAAATTGAGTAACGTTTCTATGGAAACGACAAGTTATTCTTTTAGGACCCGAGTTTCTCCTGTCCGATGCACTATTCCTCCTTTAACGCATTTCTCGCTCCCTCACATTGACGAATTAACACAGAAATTGCGTCGCTATGAAATACTATGAGTTCTATGACATCTCCTTCTAAATTGAGTAACGTTTATATGGAAACGACAGTATATTCTTTTGGGACATGAGTTTCTCCTGTCCGACGCACTATTCTTCCTCTAACGCATCCCTCGCTCCCTCACATTGACGAATTAACACAGAAATTGCGTCGCTATGAAATACTATGGGTTCTATGACATCTCCTTCTAAATTGAGTAACCTTTCTATGGAAACGACAGGATATTCTTTTGGGACCCGAGTTTATCCTGTCCGATGCACTATTCCTCCTTTAACGCATCCCTCGCTCCCTCACATTGACGAATTAACACAGAAATTGCGTCGCTATGAAACACTATGGGTTCTATGACATCTCCTTCTAAATTGAGTACCGTTTCTATGGAAATGACAGGATATTCTTTTGGGACCCTAGTTCTCCTGTCCGATGCACTATTCCTCCTTTAACGCATCCCTCGCTCCCTCACATTGACGAATTATCAGAGAAATTGCGTCGCTATGAAATACTATGGGTTCTATGACATCTCCTTCTAAATTGATTAACGTTTATATGGAAACGACAGGATATTCTTTTGGGAGATGAGTTTCCCTGTCCGATGCACTACTCCTCCTTTAACGCATACCTTCTCCCTCACATTGACGAATTAACACAGAAATTGCGTCGCTATGATATACTATGTGTTCTATGACATCTCCTTCTAAATTGAGTAACGTTTCTACGGAAACGACAGGATAGTCTTTTGGGACACGAGGTTCTCCTGTCCGATGCACTATTCCTCTTTTAACGCATCCCTCGCTCAGTTTGGGACATGAGTTTCTCCTGTCCGATGCACTATTCCTCCTTTAACGCATCCCTCGCTCCCTCACATTGACGAATTAACACAGAAATTGCGTCGCTATGAAATACTGTGGGTTCTATGACATCTCCTTCTAAATTGAGTAACGTTTCTATGGAAACGACAGGATATTCTTTTGGGACCCGAGTTTCTCCTGTCCGATGCACTATTCCTCCTTTAACGCATCCCTCGTTCCCTCACATTGACGAATTAACACAGAAATTGCGTCGCTATGAAATACAATGGGTTCTATGACATCTCCTTTTAAATTGAGTAACGTTTCTATGGAAACGTCAGGATATTCTTTTGGGACACGAGTTTCTCCTGTCCAATGCACTATTCCTCCTTTAACGCATCCCTCGCTCCCTCACATTGAAGAATTAACACAGAAGTTGCGTCGCTATGAAATACTATGGGTTCTATGACATCTCCTTCTAAATTGAGTAACGTTTATATAGAAACGACAGGATATCCTTTTGGGACACGAGTTTCTCCTGTCCGATGCACTATTCCTCCTTTAACGCATCCCTCGCTCCCTCACATTGACGAATTAACACAGGAATTGCGTCGCTATGAAATACTATGGGTTCTATGACATCTCCTTCTAAATTGAGTAACGTTTATATGGAAACGACAGGATATTCTTTTGGGACACGAGTTTCTCCTGTCTGATGCACTATTCCTCCTTTAACGCATCCCTCGCTCCCCTCACACTGAACGAATTAACACAGAAATTGCGTCGCTATGAAATACTATGGGTTCTATGATATCTCCTTCTAAATTGAGTAACGTTTGTATGGAAACGACAGGATATTCTTATGGGACACGAGTTTCTCCTGTCCGATGCACTATTCCTCCTTTAACGCATCCCTCGCTCCCTCACATTGACGAACTAACACAGAAGTTGCGTCGCTGTGAAATACTATGTGTTCTATGACATCTCCTTCTAAATTGAGTAACGTTTCTATGGAAACGACAAATATATTTTTTTTGGGACACGAGGTTCTCCTGTCCGATGCACTATTCCTCCTTTAACGCATCCCTCGTTCCCTCACATTGACGAATTAACACAGAAATTGCGTCGCTATGATATACAATGGGTTTCTATGACATCTCCTTCTAAATTGAGTAACGTTTCTATGGAAACGTCAGGATATTCTTTTGGGACACGAGTTTCTCCTGTCCAATGCACTATTCCTCCTTTAACGCATCCCTCGCTCCCTCGCATTGACGAATTAACACAGAAAATGCGTCGCTATGAAATTCTATGGGTTCTATGACATCTCCTTCTAAATTGAGTGACGTTTATATAGAAACGACAGGATATCCTTTTGGGACACGAGTTTCTCCTGTCCGATGCACTATTCATCCTTTAACGCATCCCTCGCTCCCTCACATTGACGAATTAACACAGGAATTGCGTCGCTATGAAATACCATGGGTTCTATGACATCTCCTTCTAAATTGAGTAACGTTTATATGGAAACGACAGGATATTCTTTTGGGACACGAGTTTCTCCTGTCCGATGCACTATTCCTCCTTTAACGCATCCCTCGCTCCCTCACACTGACGAATTAACACAGAAATTGCGTCGCTATGAAATACTATGGGTTCTATGACATCTCCATCTAAATTGAGTAACGTTTGTATGGAAACGACAGGATATTCTTATGGGACACGAGTTTCTGTTGTCCGATGCACTATTCCTCCTTTAACGCATCACTCGCTCCCTCACATTGACGAATTAACACAGAATTTGCGTCGCTATGAAATAGTATGTGTTCTATGACATCTCCTTCTAAATTGAGTAACGTTTATATGGAAAGGACAGGATGTTCTTTTGGGACACGAGTTTCTCCTGTCCGATGCACTATTCCTCCTTTAACGCATCCCTCGCTCCCTCACATTGACGAATTAACACAGAAATTGCGTCGCTATGAAATACTATGGGTTCTATGACATCTCCTTCTAAATTGAGTAACGTTCCTATGGAAACGACAGGATATTCTTTTGGGACACGAGTTTTCTCCTGCCCGATGCACTATTCCTCCTTTAACGCATCCCCTCGCTCCCTCACGTTGACGAATTAACACAGAAATTGCGTCGCTATGAAATACTATGTGTTCTATGACATCTCCGTCTAAATTGAGTAACGTTTCTATGGAAACGACAGGATATTCTTTTGGGACACGAGTTTCTCCTGTCCGATGCACTATTCCTCCTGTTAACGCATCCCTCGCTCCCCTCACATTGACGATTTAACACAGAAATTGCGTCGCTATGAATTACTATGGGTTCTATGACATCTCCTTCTAAATTGAGTAACGTTTATATGGAAATGACAGGATATTCTTTTGGGACCACGAGTTTCTCCTGTCCGATGCACTATTCCTCCTTTAAACGCATACCTCGCTCCCTCACATTGACGAAGTAACACAGAAATTGCGTCGCTATGAAATACTATGGGTTCTATGACATCTCCTGCTAAATTGAGTAACGTTTCTATGGAAACGACAGGATATTCTTTTGGGACCCGAGTTTCTCCTGTCCGATGCACTATTCCTCCTTTAACGCATTTCTCGCTCCCTCACATTGACGAATTAACACAGAAATTGCGTCGCTATGAAATACTATGTTTTCTATGTCATCTCCTTCTAAATTGAGTAACGTTTCTATGGAAACGACAGGATATTCTTTTGGGACACGAGTTTCTCCTGCCCGATGCACTATTCTTCCTTTATCGCAAACACCCCCATCCGCTCCCTCACATTGACGAATTAACACAGAAATTGCGTCGCTATGAAATACTATGGGTTCTATGACATCTCCTTCCAAATTGAGTAACGTTTCTATGGAAACGACAGCATATTCTTTTGGGACCCGAGTTTATCCTGTCCGATGCACTATTCCTCCTTTAACGCATCCCTCGCTCCCTCACATTGACGAATTAACACAGAAATTGCGTCGCTATGAAACTCTATGGGTTCTATGACATCTCCTTCTAAATTGAGTAACGTTTCTATGGAAAATGACAGGATATTCTTTTGGGACACGAGTTCTCCTGTCCGATGCACTATTCCTCCTTTAATGCATCCCTCGCTCCCTCACATTGACTAATTATCACAGAAATTGCGTCGCTATGAAATACTATGTGTTCTATGACATCTCCTTCAAAATTGATTAACGTTTATATGGAAACGACAGGATATTCTTTTGGGAGATGAGTTTCTCCTGTCCGATGCACTATTCCTCCTTTAACGCATACCTTCTCCCTCACATTGACGAATTAACACAGAAATTGCGTCGCTATGAAATACTATGTGTTCTATAACATCTCCTTCTAAATTGAGTAACGTTTCTATGGAAACGACAGGATAGTGTTTTGGGACACGAGTTTCTCCTGTCCGATGCACTATTCCTCCTTTATCGGATCAATCGCTCCCTCACATTGACGAATTAACACAGAAATTGCGTCGCTATGAAATACTATGGGTTCTATGACATCTCCTCCTAAATGGAGTAACGTTTATATGGAAACGACAGGATATTCTTTTGGGGCACGAGTTTCTCCTGTCCGATGCACTATTCCTCCTTTAAGGCACCCCTCGCTCCCTCACATTGACGAATTAACGCAGAAATTGCGCCGCTAAGAAATACTATGTGTTCTATGACATCTCCTTCTAAATTGAGTAACGTTCCTATGGAAACGACAGGATATTCTTTTGGGACACGAGTTTCTCCTGTCCGATGCACTATTCCTCCTTTACGCATCCCTCGCTCCCTCACATTGACGAATTAACACAGAAATTGCGTCGCTATGAAATACTATGTGTTCTATGACATCTCCTTCTAAATTGAGTAACGTTTCTATGGAAACGAGAGGATATTCTTTTGGGACACGAGTTTCTCCTGTCCGATGCACTATTCCTCCTTTAACGCATCCCTCGCTCCCTCACATTGACGATTTAACACAGAAATTGCGTCGCGATGATATACTATGGGTTCTATGACATCTCCTTCTAAATTAAGTAACGTTTCTATGGAAACGACAGGATATTCTTTTGGGACACGAGTTTCTCCTGTCCGATGCACTATTCCTCCTTTAACGCATCCGTCGCTCCCTCACATTGACGAAGTAACACAGAAATTGCGTCGCTATGAAATACTATGGGTTCTATGACATCTCCTGCTAAATTGAGTAACGTTTCTATGGAAACGACAGGATATTCTTTTGGGACCCGAGTTTCTCCTGTCCGATGCACTATTCCTCCTTTAACGCATTTCTCGCTCCCTCACATTGACGAATTAACACAGAAATTGCGTCGCTATGAAATACTATGGTTTCTATGTCATCTGCTTCTAAATTGAGTAACGTTTCTATGGAAACGACAGGATATTCTTTTGGGACACGAGTTTCTCCTGTCCGATGCACTATTCTTCCTTTAACGCATCCCTCGCTCCCTCACATTGACGAATTAACACAGAAATTGCGTCGCTATGAAATACTATGGGTTCTATGACATCTCCTTCTAAATTGAGTAACGTTTCTATGGAAACGACAGGATATTCTTTTGGGACCCGAGTTTATCCTGTCCGATGCACTATTCCTCCTTTAACGCATCCCTCGCTCCCTCACATTGACGAATAACACAGAAATTGCGTCGCTATGAAACACTATGGATTCTATGACATCTCCTTCTAAATTGAGTAACGTTTCTATGGAAATGACAGGATATTCTTTTGGGACACGAGTTCTCCTGTCCGATGCACTATTCCTCCTTTAACACATCCCCCGCTCCCTCACATTGACGAATTATCACAGAAATTGCGTCGCTTTGAAATACTATGGGTTCTATGACATCTCCTTCTAAATTGATTAACGTTTATATGGAAACGACAGGATATTCTTTTGGGAGATGAGTTTCTCCGGTCCGATGCACTATTCCTCCTTTAACGCATACCTTCTCCCTCACATTGACGAATTAACACAGAAATTGCGTCGCTATGAAATACTATGTGTTCTATGACATCTCCTTCTAAATTGAGTAACGTTTTTATGGAAACGACAGGATAGTCTTTTGGGACACGAGTTTCTCCTGTCCGATGCACTATTCCTCCTTTATCGGATCCCTCGCTCCCACACATTGACGAATTAACACAGAAATTGCGTCGCTATGAAATACAATGGGTTCTATGACATCTCCTTCAAAATTGAGTAACGTTTACATGGAAACGACAGGATATTCTTTAGGGACACGAGTTTCTCCTGTCCGATGCACTATTCCTCCTTTAACGCATCCCTCGCTCCCTCACATTGACGAATTAACACAGAAATTGCGTCGCTATGAAATACTATGGGTTCTATGACATCTCCTTCTAAATTGAGTAACGTTTCCATGGAAACGACAGGATATTCTTTTGGGACCCGAGTTTCTCCTGTCCGATGCACTATTCCTCCTTTAACGCATCCCTCGTTCCCTCACAATGACGAATTAACACAGAAATTGCGTCGCTATGAAATACAATGGGTTCTATGACATCTCCTTTTAAACTGAGTAACGTTTCTATGGAAACGTCAGGATATTCTTTTGGGACACGAGTTTCCCCTGTCCAATGCACTATTCCTCCTCTAACGCATCCCTCGCTCCCTCACATTGACGAATTAACACAGAAATTGCGTCGCTATGAAATACTATGGGTTCTATGACATCTCCTTCTAAATTGAGTAACGTTTGTATGGAAACGAGAGGATTTTCTTATGGGATACGAGTTTCTCCTGTCCGATGCACTATTCCTCCTTTAACGCATCCCTCGCTCCCTCACATTGACGAACTAACACAGAAATTGCGTCGCTATGAAATAGTATGTGTTCTATGACATCTCCTTCTAAATTGAGTAACGTTTATATGTAAAGGACAGGATGTTCTTTTGGGACACGAGTTTCTCCTGTCCGATGCACTATTCCTCCTTTAACGCTTCCCTCGCTCCCTCACATTGACGAATTAACACAGAAATTGCGTCGCTATGAAATACTATGTGTTCTATGACATCTCCTTCTAAATTGAGTAACGTTTCTATGGAAACGACAGGATATTCTTTTGGGACACGGGGTTCTCCTGTCCGATGCACTATTCCTCCTTTAACGCATCCCTCGCTCCCTCACATTAACGAATTAACACAGAATTTGCGTCGCTATGAAATACTATGGGTCCTATGACATCTCCTTCTAAATTGAGTATCGTTTATATGGAAACGACAGGATATTCTTTTGGGACATGAGTTTCTCCTGTCCGATGCACCATTCCTCCTTTAACGCATCCCTCGCTTCCTCACATTGACGAATTAACACAGAAATTGCGTCGCTATGAAATACTATGGGTTCTATGACATCTCCTTCTAAATTGAGTAACGTTTCTATGGAAACGACAGGATATTCTTTTGGGACCCGAGCTTCTCCTGTCCGATGCACTATTCCTCCTTTAACGCATCCCTCGTTCCCTCACATTGACGAATTAACACATAAATTGCGTCGCTATGAAATACAATGGGTTCTATGACATCTCCTTCTAAATTGAGTAACATTTCTATGGAAACGTCAGGATATTCTTTTGGGACACGAGTTTCTCCTGTCCAATGCACTATTCCTCCTTTAACGCATCCCTCGCTCCCTCACATTGACGAATTAACACAGAAAATGCGTCGCTATGAAATACTATGGGTTCTATGACATCTCCTTCTAAATTGAGTGACGTTTATATAGAAACGACAGGATATCCTTTTGGGACACGAGTTTCTCCTGTCCGATGCACTATTCATCCTTTAACACATCCCTCGCTCCCTCACATTGACGAATTAACACAGGAATTGCGTCGCTATGAAATACTATGGGTTCTATGACATCTCCTTCTAAATTGAGTATCGTTTATATGGAAACGACAGGATATTCTTTTGGGACACGAGTTTCTCCTGTCCGATGCACTATTCCTCCTTTAACACATCCCTCGCTCCCTCACACTGTCGAATTAACACTGAAATTGCGTTGCTATGAAATACTATGGGTTCTATGACATCTCCTTCTAAATTGAGTAACGTTTGTATGGAAACGACAGGATATTCTTATGGGACACGAGTTTCTCCTGTCCAATGCACTATTCCTCCTTTAACGGATCCCTCGCTCCCTCACATCGACGAACTAACACAGAAATAGCGTCGCTATGAAATAGTATGTGTTCTATGACATCTCCTTCTAAATTGAGTAACGTTTATATGGAAAGGACAGGATGTTCTTTTGGGACACGAGTTTCTCCTGTCCGATGCACTATTCCTCCTTTAACGCATCCCTCGCTCCCTTACATTGACGAATTAACACAGAAATTGCGTCGCTATGAAATACTATGGGTTCTATGACATCTCCTGCTAAATTGAGTAACGTTTCTATGGAAACGACAGGATATTCTTTTGGGACCCGAGTTTCTCCTGTCCGATGCACTATTCCTCCTTTAACGCATTTCTCGCTCCCTCACATTGACGAATTAACACAGAAATTGCGTCGCTATGAAATACTATGGTTTCTATGTCATCTCCTTCTAAATTGAGTAACGTTTCTATGGAAACGACAGGATATTCTTTTGGGACACGAGTTTCTCCTGTCCGATGCACTATTCCTCCTTTAACGCATCCCTCGCTCCCTCACACTGACGAATTAACACAGAAATTGCGTCGCTATGAAATAGTATGGGTTCTATGACATCTCCTTCTAAATTGAGTATCGTTTATATAGAAACGACAGGATATTCTTTTGGGGCACGAGTTTCTCCTGTCCGATGCACTATTCCTCCTTTAACGCATCCCTCGCTCCCTCACATAGACGAATTAACACAGAAATTGCGTCGCTATGAAATACCATGTGTTCTATGACATCTCCTTCTAAATTGAGTAACGTTTATATGGAAACGACAGGATATTCTTTTGGGACACGAGTTTCTCCTGTCCGATGCACTATTCCTCCTTTAACGCATCCCTCGTATAAAGGCACATTTGCATGCCGAGCGTGAGTTTCCTCGGAAACGCGAGATATTAATTAAATAAATAATCAGTGACAAATAAATAAAGCCTATGGCACACAACTGCAGCGCTGTGTCGCTGATAAAACAAAAGCACAATTACGTTACTCGTATGTTTGATTAAGAAAGGAGAGCACTGGTTGAAGTGGTGCGAGAAGCACGTATTTTAGTTTATTGTCTGGCACACCACCATATTTCATGTTATAGAAAATTACTGCGAGTTGCAACCACACTAGGCACTCGATTCTGTAAAGAATTTATATTTATAAAAGTAAGTAGGATTATGAACTGTAGGCTTGTTCATTGAATATATCTGATTTAACTAACTGTGTAACTTTTTTATGTTTAGTAGACAATCACCTCTGTACGACGTTTTGGCATGGCTGGCAAATTATTGTAATATTGAGATTTAGATTATGAGTCCGCACCTACCGCAGCAGTCTTTGGAAACGATTTAATTACGAAGTTCGATTATTTCAGTTTTATTTCACGGTCAACTACGAGTAACATTGCCTTTACGAAAAAGCCATTGTCAAGCGTCTGATACCGAATAATTAAAACCTGACGACTCATAGGGGAGACAATCATACAGATAAAATAATTAATATTTTATTTTATTTTATTTTATTTTATTTATTTTATATTGGCGACTGCGTGTCGGACTTGTTATTTTGTCATTTGTTACATTGTTCTCTTTGTTTCATGTGAAAAATCAACTTTCTGGACCTGGACTTGACTATATGAGAAATAACAAAAATCAGAAGATATTTGCCAATTATAAAATTTTGCGGTAAGACACAATGAAACTTCCAGCAAAATAAGGTAAGACGCAGCATCTTTGCATTAGCAGGCTTGACCAGACGTATTATTCAGTGTATTAGCTTTTCAGTAGATTCTGTAGTGTTTCTTTTCCGCATAACAGTTTCAGTGATAAATTCCATTCTCAGTATTTTTCCTTAAACAATAACGTATGCAACAATACCAATACACGAGTGTACAATATGGCCGACTTCTGTACGATACATAATAACATGGCCAGCAGCCATTACCAATAATCTCAAATTCAGTTTATATTTTTAAATTAACAGACAGCCATTGTTGCTACGACCGATTCATGCTCAACTGCATTTTATTTTAAAATCAGTGTCAAATATTTTCTTGAAACATATATCACGTGTGGCATGGTAATAACTAGAAAACAATACGCAAAAATGGAACAGCAAAGACGTACTATTCAGACGCAATCCGACTCGGACGAGAGACAAATGTTAGAAAATGACTTTACGACAGCAACCGGTAGTGACGATTCATCAAACATTGACGCAAGTGTTGACGAAAATTTTGACAATAGGCCTTCTACCACAAAAATTTCAAAGTCTCAATCAGAGCCCATGTTAATGCATGACGTCACGTCTAATGACGCGGCGGGGGCAGAGACCTTGCAAACGGTAAACATTGCCGACATGTAACAAATGCTAATGAAACAAAACGCCGAAAACATGGCAACCTTACAGACGCAAAATGAACAATTAAAGACACAAAATGACGGAATCAAATCTGATCTCATAGCACTCAAGACAGCTAATGACACTTTATGTAAGCGTGTGGAACTTATAGACGCCACACTGACCAAACAGATGACTGAACTCAGTACTAAATTTTCCCAGCTTAATACGAGACAAGAAAAGACTACAACTGACGTAGCACTTTTACAGACACAAGTAAAAAACCTTAATGTCACGTGTGAAGTTCTTACTGGACAAATTCAAACATATCCTTCAGTACATGACAACCTTGAAAAACGAATTACTGACGTACAGAATAAATTTGACAATGTTGAACAACACCTGACTGACATCTTACAATCTGATGCCACAGCTCATTTTCAAAATATTAATAAAGAATTTCATGATTGGGTAGTCAACAAAGACAAACATTTTGATAGATGCTTGCGGGAAAATTTACCAACAATTGTGCACGACTCCGTAGCGCAATACATTACTAATAACAAACAGCTGATCAGTGACGCAGTACAATCCGTCACTGCACCCATGAGACAATTCACCGATCGACCACAGTCTGAATGTAACGAAAATATCAGTCAAAATGCACAGTTCAGGAACCAATATACATTCGAGTATGACACACACATACTGCACACGACAAACACACAAGAACAAAACACACCACAACTACAACACATACCACGATGTGCAAACACAAACACAAGCTATTATCATGGTAAACCACAGCAACATTATCGTAATTACTCGCCAGCTGGACATAGCAGTAATTACGGTGGGACAAATCCATATCATAATGCAAAGGAAGACGAAAGCTTAATGAAACACAGGCAATTTCAGGTTTTTATCCCAGAAAAACGAAACATTCATTCGGTGATTTTTCTCAAATCTTTTAGTAACGCATTTCCACGCACTTGGAGTGACCGGAAAAAGATTTCATATATTGTCGGTTACATCCAAGGCGATGCATCTGTCTGGGCATACAGTCAAGCTGACGTATGTACCACGTACAGTGAGTTTCAGCGTGCTTTTCTGAACAAATTCTGGTCGCAATCCGTTCAGGAGCGACTCAGAAGACAAATTTTAGAACCTGAAACTTTTAACAGTAAAAATGGTAACTTACGCAGATATTTTGAAAAATACTTGAACATGGGACACTTTTTAGACGAACCAGTCGCAACGCGAGATATACTCCGTGCGTTGAAGGCCAAATTGCCTTTCAACATTAAAGAAAAACTCCTACATGTCCCGGATGACGATTCAGATTATTTTTTAACAGCTTTACATTCGGTTGACATGTTACTTGAAGATCAGCGCTTCGCGCGGCAAAACAGCAGCCACAATGTTTACACTAGTGGTATGCAAAACATGCAGGCTTGGCAACACAATTCTGGCGCGCCCACAGTTGGATACGCGGAACAACAAAAACAGCAAACTCACATGCCGTCTCAGTACGGAAATCAAAATCAACACGCGTATTCCAATACAAACAACAGTTACAACAGTAATAACATTTCATGCGGCAATCCATACAAAAGGCACCGCGGTAATAACTACAATGGTAACAACGGATACAAAGGTAATAACAAAAACACAAACAGAAATAGAAATAATAATAACTACGAGCCAAGACAGCATCAAGGTTGGACTCGTAACGATCAGTACTTTCATTCAAACTCTGCTTTACCACAGCAGCCACCAGGTCAAAATTGGAGCATACCTTACGACCGACAGGTAAGTTATAATGCGCAACAGCAACAACAACCGCAAAAGTTTGGAGATCATAATAGGCAATATCCGAATGTGAATATAATAGAAATGACACCTGATGCACAACCTCAATCTGTGTCAGTACCTAGTACAAATGCTAATCCAACAAACTAGAAACAGTCACTACTTTGCCCCAGGTCGTGGCTGAAGAATCCTTGGTGGGCGGCTTCAATGTTAATCAGTTATTTGACACCACACTTGAACAACAGAATAATGATATGCCGAGTAATTCTAAACAAAAACTACCTGTTTTATTTATAAGATACAACCACAATAACAATATATCAGATGAACTTTTACAAGACAGTACACAATGTCGTTTAAACACAAATGAAATTCTTTTAGCATCCACTACTGGTGTAGTAGGTGGGATTCCAACTACTATTATCCTAGATACAGGTGCAGCTGTGAGCGTTTTATCTTTTAATTTTTATAAAAAGATGTGTGAATTGGAACCTGTGCCTGAGTTTCCTGCCCAAAACTGTAAAATAACTGCTGCACTAGGTAATACGTCATGTAGGGTTACGAAGCAAGTTTTTGTAAACGTTAAAATAGGTAATGGAACCGTACAATGGCCATTCCTGGTTGTACAAAACCTTGTGACTAATTGCATATTAGGAATAGATATTATGAGCAAGAAGGACTGCATTATAGACATCTCCAAAGGTAAATGTATTTTAAATGATAAAAGCAGGGTAATTATTATTGATTTGGACAGGAGAACTCTAAAGCATGACAAACACTGTACAGGGTACAAGGTTCAGTTAGTACTTGACAAAGACATTCAAGACATGCAAACACACTCATCTGACGCAGAGTTAATGGACTTGAAAACATTGCTTGATCATAAGATAAGTGAAGCTACAGCTCTCAGTGTACATGAACGTATAAAACTACAGGAAGTGTTATCCAAATATTTACAAGTTTTTACCAAACGATTAGGTGTTATGAACACGTATGTGTACAAGATTGAAGTTAAGCCTCACAAGATCTTCTACCTTAAGACATATAACGTACCATTATCTCAACGACCTGCTGTGTGGCAAGAATTAAAACAAATGTTAGACTGGAAGGTCATTGAACCATCCACCTCACCTTATTGTAGTCCTCTACTTGTTGTCAAAAAATCAAATGGAAGCATTAGGTTAGTGTTAGACGCACGAGCTATTAATGAAATAATTTTACCAGTTCACACAAAACCTGAAAATTTAGAAGAGCAATTACAGAAATTTCTAGATGCAAAATATTTTTCCACAATAGATCTCGCTAATTCGTTTTGGCAGGTGGATATCACTCCTGATTCTCGGAAATATGCTGCATTTATGTTCGGGGGGCGAACCTATCAGTTTTGTGTTCTACCCTTCGGACTGAATGCCAGCTCTGGGGTATTCATTACAGCCCTGGATACCATGCTTGGCGACGATTTAGTTGAGACAGTCACACACTATGTAGATGATATACTGATAGCTACACAATCCTGGAATGAACACGTTGACACACTTCAAAGAATTTTAGAAAAATTTGCACAAGCTGGAGTCACAGCCAATCTTAGAAAATCAAAGTTTGGTTGCAGTTAGATAAAGTATTTAGGACATATCATTAATTCACAGGGCATGCGTCCGGATCCCAGTAAATTAGATGCTATCAGAAACTTTCCTAGCCCTCGAACTAAAAAGCAGTTAAAATCATTCCTTGGGCTATGTTCATTTTTCAGACGTTTTTTGCCACAACCACTTTTGAACAGTAAACATCTGCTAAATCTATTCAGAAAGAATCAAGTTTGGATCTGGTCGGAACAGTGCCAGAATGACTTTAATACAATTAAACATGCTTTAGTGAATGCTAACATATTGAGCCATCCAGATTTCAATTTAGATTTTTGTATGACTTGTGACGCTTCACGTACTGGCTTGGGCTGTTGCTTATTTCAAGTTGTAAAGAATAAAGAGGAGGAACAGATAAGAATTATTAGGTTTGCGAGTTGCACTCTAACTGAATGTGAGCGTACATACTCCACTACTGAGTTAGAAACACTTTCCATAGTATGGGCATTCAAGAAATTCAATTATTATTTATTTGGAAAACATACAGTAATTTACACCGATCACCAGGCCCTGACATTTTTGTTAACTTGTAAACTTGTACATCCTAGACTATCACGATGGGCAGTTACACTTCAGAACTACTCTTTTGAAATTAAGTACATAAGAGGTAAGGACAACACCATTGCAGACACTTTGTCTAGACTTCCACAAGGTATGAATGATACCAACAGTGACTCAGAAAATATAAATGACTACAGGATTCTCTTAATGCAAGACAAGCAGTATCACCAATATTATATTGATATGTGCAGAAACATGGCTGAATTACAAAAATCTGATCCTCACTGGTATAAAATAATAACATTACTGGTAGAAAAACACAATCATCCTTTGACTAAGTATTACAAGTTACACAATGATGTGTTATTTTATCGACGACATCCAAATGCTACTAACTGGTGTGTATGCATTCCCAAAGAGTCTGAACGTAATTTAATTTCGCACACACACTTAGTATGGGGTCATTATGGGACAAAAAAAGTGTTTAGCGAAGCTCAGTACATACTGTTATTTTAGCAATATGAGAAGAAAAATTTACAGGGAACTGAAAACATGTGTCATATGTCAAAAATCAAAACCTCAGAATTTATCCACAAAAGCAGATTTACATTCTATTTTACCTAGTTAACCCCTGGAAATTCTGTGTACTGACATCAGTGGACCGCATCCAGGAAGCTCTGGAGGCGTCAAATATATCTTAGCTTCTTACGATATATTTTCTAAACATGGTTAACTTTATGCTTTAAAATCCGCTACTGCAAGTGCTATAATACGAAGATTCTCAAGTGATTACATGACGCGCGTGGGAAAACCTAAAGCAATTCTGTCAGATAATGCAGCATACTACTCTGGGTACAAATGGAGAAATTTCTTGAAGGACAATAACATTAAAAGTATATTTATTTCGAGGTTTAGTCCACAATGTAACGCGACTGAGAGACTTTTCCGAGAATTAAATCGATTCATGAGGACCTATGTTTCATCAAAACATACTAATTGGGTGTCCTACCTAAGTCTTTTCGAAGACGTACACAATAACTTAAATATTTACGATACAAATTACACACCTAACGAGATCATGTTCAATTGCAAACAGAACGATCAGTGGTTAGAACCATTACCTAAGTTGTCAGACAAGGAAATCACACCTGAACAGAAAATAAAAGAAGTATTGACTACACTGACACATCACGCACAAATACGAAACAAACATCACAGAAACATAATAAAAAGAAAACAAAAATTCGAGGTAGGAATGCTTGTACTACTTCGTACTCATCATAAAGCTGTTGCACTGAAACGACGCAACGCTAAGTGGCGTCTGCTATATGAAGGACCTTATACAATTGTTAACATACCGCACCCTGGTGCGTATCTGTTACAACATCGTAGAACTAACAAAATTATTGGGCTATACGCACACCGAGGTCTTAGAGCATTTCATGCTGAATAATGTCAAAGTCATACCCATCAAAATATTGCTAAGAAACTCGAAAAACTCTGTTGCTACAACACAGATAATAAGTAGTATAGAAATTTTCATTTCAGCGTTCCAGAGTCGCAGTTGACAGAAGAACTTCTTTTTCAACGCCGCGGCTCCACCGAGAAGACTGAATATTAAAGTAAAATTTATGATTACGTAGCAGTGAATGACATATTAATTTTTCACGGAACATTTGTTATTGTAGGTACCACTGACTTGGTATGACACATGACGAACTGACAGACGTCATCTGTGAAGCGATCTTTTACTTTGAGAAATAGATTAGACGCACATCTCTCAACACGAAAAGCATCTATCAGTAGTCAAGGCCACACAGACACTCTACACACACGCACAAAACGCGAGGAATCGAACATTTTCTCTCTCTTACTATTTTGAATATTTATTGAGTAGTGAAAACGCCTGGTCTTGCCTACTGATGTAATGAATGTTGTGTCTAACCTATCTTAATTTCAGATGACATCACAAAAAACATCGATAATATCCCAGCAAAACCGCTAAAGAGGATGTAAATAGCTGCAATTCATGTAATCTAATGTGACACAATGTAATAACCTATAGCGATGTAATGATGATGTAAACATGTTTATGTGCAACTGTATTAAGTTTATACTAAGAAAATATGTGACGTGTGTATGTATAATTACTTATTTTTTTAACTGATGTATCATGTAAAAATTTGAACAAAACGAGTGCCAAAAAGACATTGCATAGTGAACCTGTGTTCACGGACATTCACGAACATTACTAACTCTGCAACTACGCAGAAACCTATGTGAAGGAAACGGTTAATGCCATTCATTATGCATCGTACCTATGTAAACGCGATGAACGATTTCCTTGATTAATAACTACGAACATTTAGGTGAGCTATATTCAGCAAAAAACTGAAAATGTGAAGTGAATAATTCGTGCATCGTCTAGTGACATTACTACAGTACCCAACTTCAAGATGTTAACTGGATTAAATGGACACAAAGTGCCTGTCCAGAAAACAACACGACGGGTGGAAGAATTTTGGTTGGAACTTCAGGGAATGAAATGTTCTCGAAATGTGACGGACACTCTTACCTGGACTGTCCAAGGATCGACGTCAGCTATTTGCCGTCCGAGGTTCTGCAACCAAGCTTCCACGGAATGTAAAAAACGAACTGCACGTGGACCAATTACTCGATGGGTCACGTCTGATCTGTAATAAGTAATACTTTTACTCACAACGAACTGCATCACAACGACTATAATGGGAATAGGAAATGGACACGCTTATGTATTAATCACGTTGTTATACAACGATGTTACTCTGATCAAAAAACTTTACCACGACGATACTAACCTGTAAAAAACTATTGTGCAGCAGATGAATATGAAATGTGATAACGACACGATGTGTATAGGTCAACGCACCTGAAACATACGGACATTTTTCTTTGAAGTATTTCAAAACAATACTATGTAACTAAGAACATTCAACAAGTTGTATTGTGTTATAACGAATATTGTAAATTTAAAACTAACTTACCTGTCATAGAATGTAGTCTTCATATGTAATCTTGGTTGAATATTTTCTTTGTGCAACGACTGAGAAACGCGCGCACACGAACAATATGAACTGCAATACTGTGCCGCGTGATCTAACTGTACGACATAACGGCAGTCACACAGACGCTTCTGCGCATGCGCGCACTCTATCTGCCAACATAAGAACTTTTACGGCGCACCCGCGTCATTCAAAGTTGTATATAATGTGTATAATGTGTATAATGTAGGTCATGTAAATAGTTGTAGATAACTTAGATTTTCTTGTGCCTTTGGTGAATTGCTCGCCTGCAGGTGTGTCCTTTCGCCTCGCAATTCAGGGGGCAATATAAAGGCACATTTGCATGCCGAGCGTGAGTTTCCTCGGAAAAGCGAGATATTAATTAAATAAATAATCAATGACAAATAAATAAAGCCTATGGCACACAACTGCAGCGCTGTGTCGCTGATAAAACAAAAGCACAATTACGTTACTCGTATGTTTGATTAAGAAAGGAGAGCTCTGGTTGAAGTGGTGCGAGAAGCACGTATTTTAGTTTATTGTCTGGCACACCGCCATAATTCATGTTATAGAAAATTACTGCGAGTGGCAACCACACTAGGCACTCGATTCTGTAAAGAATTTATATTTATAAAAGTAAGTAGGATTATGAACTGTAGGCTTGTTCATTGAATATATCTGATTTAACCAACTGTGTAACTTTTTTATGTTTAGTAGACAATCAACTCTGTACGACGTTTTGGCATGGCTGGCAAATTATTGTAATATTGAGATTTAGATTATGAGTCCGCACCTACCGCAGCAGTCTTTGGAAACGATTTAATTACGAAGTCCGATTATTTCAGTTTTATTTCACGGTCAACTACGAGTAACATTGCCTTTACGAAAAAGCCATTGTCAAGCGTCTGATACCGAATAATTAAAACCTGACGACTCATAGGAGAGACAATCATACAGATAAAATAAATAATATTTTATTATATTTTATTTTTTTATACTCGCTCCCTCACATTGACGAATTAACACAGAAATTGCGTCGCTATGAAATACTATGGGTTCTATGACATCTCCATCCAAATTGAGTAACGTTTATATGGAAACGACAGGATATTTTTTGGGACACGAGTTTCTCCTGTCCGATGCACTATTCCTCCTTTAACGCATCCCTCGCTCCCTCACATTGACGAATTAACACAGAAATTGCGTCGCTATGAAATTCTATGGGTTCTATGACATTTCCTTCTAAATTGAGTAACGTTTCTACGGAAACGACAGGATATTCTTTTGGGACACGAATTTTTCCTGTCCGATGCACTATTCCTCCTTTAACGCATCCCTCGCTCCCTCACATTGACGAATTAACACAGAAGTTGCGTCGCTATGAAATACTATGGGTTCTATGACATTTCCTTCTAAATTGAGTAACGTTTATATGGAAACGACAGGATATTCTTTTGGGACACTAGTTTCTCCTGTCCGATGCACTATTCCTCCTTTAACGCATTCCTCCCTCCCTCACAATGACGAATTAACACAGAAATTGCGTCGCTATGAAATACTATGGGTTCTATGACATCTCTTTCTAAATTGAGTAACGTTTATATAGAAACGAGAGGATATTCTTTTGGGACACGAGTTTCTCCTGTCCGATGCACTATTCCTCCTTTAACGCATCCCTCACTCCCTCACATTGACGAATTAACACAGACATTGCGTCGCTATGAAATACCATGGGTTCTATGACATCCCCTTCAAAATTGAGTAACGTTCATATGGAAACGACAATATATTTTTTGGGACACGAGTTTCTCCTGTCCGATGCACTATTCCTCCTTTAACGCATCCCTCGCTCCCTCACATTGACGATTTAACACAGAAATTGCGTCGCTATGAAATTCTATGGGTTCTATGACATTTCATTCAAAATTGAGTAACGTTTCTACGGAAACGACAGGATATTCTTTTGGGATACGAATTTTTCCTGTCCGATGCACTATTCCTCCTTTAACGCATCCCTCGCTCCCTCACAATGACGAATTAACACAGAAATTGCGTCGCCATGAAATACTATGGGTTCCATGACATCTCCAGCTAAATTGAGTAACGTTTCTATTTAAATGACAGGATATTCTTTTGGGACCCGAGTTTCTCCTGTCCGATGCACTATTCCTCCATTAACGCATCCCTCGCTCCCTCACATTGACGAATTAACACAGAAACTACGTCGCTATGAAATACTATGGGTTCTATGACATCTCCTTTTAAATTGAGTAACGTTTCTATGGAAACGACAGGATATTCTTTTGGGACAGGATTTTCTCTTGTCCGATGCACTATTCCTCCTTTAACGCATCCCTCGCTCCCTCACATTGACGAATTAACACAGAAATTGCGTCGCTATGAAATACTATGGGTTCTATGACATTTCCTTCTAAATTGAGTAATGTTTATATGGAAACGACACGATATTCTTTTGGGACACGAGATTCTTCTGTCCGATGCACTATTCCTCCTTTAACGCATCCCTCGCTCCCTCACATTGACGAATCAACACAGAAATTGCGTCGCTATGAAATACTATGGGTTCTACGACATCTCCTTCTAAATTGAGTAACGTTTCTATGGAAACGACAGGATATTCTTTTGGGACACGAGTTTCACCTGTCCGATGCACTATTCCTCCTTTAACGCATCCCTCGCTCCCTCACATTGACGAAGTAACACAGAAATTGCGTCGCTATGAAATACCATGGGTTCTATGACATCACCTTCTAAATTGAGTAACGTTTATATGGAAGCGACAGGATATTCTTTTGGGACACGAGTTTCGCCTGTCCGATGCACTATTCCTCCTTTAACGCATCCCTCGCTCCCTCACACGGACGAATTAACACAGAAATTGCGTCGCTATGAAATACTATGGGTTCTACGACATCTCCTTCTAAATTGAGTGACGTTTCTATGGATACGACAGGATATTCTTTTGGGACTCGAGTTTCTCCTGTCCGATGCACTATTCCTCCATCAACGCATCCCTCGCTCCCTCACATTGACGAATTAACACAGAAATTGCGTCGCTATGAAATACTATGTGTTCTATGACATCTCCTTCTAAATTGAGTAACGTTTCTATGGAAACGACAGGATATTCTTTTGGGACACGAGTTTCTCCTGTCCGATGCACTATTCCTCCTTTAACGCATCCCTCGCTCCCTCACATTGACGAATTAACACAGAAATTGCGTCGCTATGAAATACCATGGTTTCTATGACATCTCCTTCTAAATTGAGTAACGTTTATATGGAAGCGACAGGATATTCTTTTGGGACACGAGTTTCTCCTGTCCGATGCACTATTCCTCCTGTAACGCATCCCTCGCTCCCTCACATGGACGAATTAACACAGAAATTGCGTCGCTATGAAATACTATGGGTTCTATTACATCTCCTTCTAAGTTGAGTAACGTTTCTATGGATACGACAGGATATTCATTTGGGACACGACTTTCTCCTGTCCGATGCACTATTCCTCCTTCAACGCATCCCTCGCTCTCTCACATTGACGAATTAACACAGAAATTGCGTCGCTATGAAATACTATGGGTTCTATGACATCTCCTTCTAAATTGACAAATGTTTCTATGGAACCGACAGGCATTCTTTTGGGACATGAGTTTCTCCTGTCCAAGCATTATTCCTCCTTTAAAGCATCCCTCGCTCCCTCACATTGACGAATTAACACAGAAATTGCGTCGCTATGAAATACTATGTGTTCTATGACATCTCCTTCTAAATTGAGTAACGTTTATATGGAAAGGACAGGATATTCTTTTGGGACACGAGTTTCTCCTGTCCACTGCACTATTCCTCCTTTAACGCATCCCTCGCTCCCTCACATTGACGAATTAACACAGAAATTGCGTCGCTATGAAATACTATGTTTTCTATGACATCTCCTTCTAAATTGAGTAACGTTTCTATGGAAACGACAGGATATTCTTTTGGGAAACGAGTTTCTCCTGTCCGATGCACTATTCCTCCTTTAACGCATTTCTCGCTCCCTCACATTGACGAATTAACACAGAAATTGCGTCGCTATGAAATACTATGGTTTCTATGACATCTCCTGCTAAATTGAGTAACGTTTATATGGAAACCACAGGATATTTTTTGGGACACGAGTTTCTCCTGTCCGATGCACTATTCCTCCTTTAACGCTTTTCTCGCTCCCTCACATTGACGAAGTAACACAGAAATTGCGTCGCTATGAGATACTATGGGTTCTATGACATCTCCTGCTAAATTGAGTAACGTTTCTATGGAACCGACAGGATATTCATTTGGGACCAGAGTTTCTCCTTTCCGATGCACTATTCCTCCTTTAAGGCATTTCTCGCTCCCTCACATTGACGAATTAACACAGAAATTGCGTCGCTATGAAATACTATGGTTTCTATGACATCTCCTTCTAAGTTGAGTAACGTTTCTATGGAAACGACAGGATATTCTTTTGGGACACGAGTTTCTCCTTTCCGATGCACTATTCCTCCTTTAACGCATCCCTCGCTCCCTCACATTGACGAATTAACACAGAAATTGCGTCGCTATGAAATACTATGGGTTCTATGACATCTCCTTCCAAATTGAGTAACGTTTATATGGAAGCGACAGGATATGCTTTTGTGACACGAGTTTTTCCTGTCCGATGCACTATTCATCCTTTAACTCATTCCTCGCTCCCTCACAATGACGAATTAACACAGAAATTGCGTCGCTATGAAATACTATGGGTTCTCTGACATCTCCTTCTAAATTGAGTAACGTTTATATAGAAACGACAGGATATTCTTTTGGGACACGAGTTTCTCCTGTCCGATGCACTATTCCTCCTTTAACGCATCCCTCGCTCCCTCACATTAACGAATTAACACAGAAATTGCATCGCTATGAAATACCATGGGTTCTATGACATCTCCTTCTAAACTGAGTAACGTTTATATGGAAACGACAGGATATTCTTTTGGGACACGAGTTTCTCCTGTCCGATGCACTATTCGTCCTTTAACGCATCCCTCGCTCCCTCACATTGACGAATTAACACAGAAATTACGTCGCTATGAAATACTATGTGTTCTATGACATCTCCTTCTCAATTGAGTAACGTTTATATGGAAACGACAGGATATTCTTTTGGAACACGAGTTTCTCCTGTCCGATGCACTATTCCTCCTTTAACGCATCCCTCGCTCCCTCTCATTGACGAATTAACACAGAAATTGCGTCGCTATGAAATACTATGGGTTCTATGACATTTCCTTCTAAATTGAGTAACGTTTCTACAGAAACGACAGGATATTCTTTTGGGACACGAATTTCTCCTGTCCGATGCACTATTCCTCCTTTAACGCAACCCTCGCTCCCTCACATAGACGAATTAACACAGTAATTGCGTCGCTATGAAATACCATACGTTCTATGACATCTCTTTCTAAATTGAGTAACGTTTATATGGAAACGACAGGATATTCTTTTGGGACACGAGTTTCTCCTGTCCGATGCACTATTCCTCCTTTAACGCATCCCTCGCTCCCTCACAATGACGAATTAACACAGAAATTGAGACGCTATGAAATACTATAAGTTCTATGACATCTCCTGCTAAATTGAGTAACGTTTCTATGGAAACGACAGGATATTCTTTTGGGACACGAGTTTCTCCTGTCCGATGCACTATTCCTCCTTTAACGCATCCCTCGCTCCCTCACATTTACGAATTAACACAGATATTGCGTCGCTATGAAATACTATGGGTTCTATGACATCTCCTTCTAAATTGAGTAACGTTTTTATGGTAACGACAGGACATTCTTTTGGGACCCGAGTATCTCCTGTCCGATGCACTATTCCTTCTTTAACGCATTCCTCGCTCCCTCACATTGACGAATTAACACAGAAATTGCGTTGCTATGAAATACTCTGTGTTCTATGACATCTCCTTCTAAATTGAGTAACGTTTATATGGAAACGACAGGATATTCTTATGGGACACGAGTTTCTCCTGTCCGATGCACCATTCCTCCTTTAACGCATCCCTCGCTCCCTCACATTGACGAATTAACACAGAAATTGCGTCGCTGTGAGATACTAGGGGTTCTATGACATCTCCTTCTAAATTGAGTAACGTTTCTATGGAATCGGCAGGATATTCTTTTGGGACACGAGTTTCTCCTGTCCGATGCACTATTCCTCCTTTAACGCATCCCTCGCTCCCTCACATTGACGAATTATCACAGAAACTGCGTCGCTATGAAATACTATGGGTTCTATGACATCTCCATCTAAATTGAGTAACGTTTATATGGAAACGACAGGATGTTCTTTTGTGACACGAGTTTCTCCTGTCCGATGCACTATTCCTTCTTTAACGCATCCCTCGCTCCCTCACATTGATGAATTAACACAGAAATTGCGTCGCTATGAAATACTATGTGTTCTATTATATCTCCTTCAAAATTGAGTAACGTTTATATGGGAACGACAGGATATTTTTTGGGACACGAGTTTCTGCTGTCCGATGCACTATCCCTCCTTTAACGCATCCCTCGCTCCCTCTCATTGACGAATTAGCACAGAAATTGCGTCGCTATGAAATACTATGGGTTCTATGACATTCCCTTCTAAATTGAGTAACGTTTCTACAGAAACGACAGGATATTGTTTTGGGACACGAATTTCTCCTGTCCGATGCACTATTCCTCCTTTAACGCATCCCTCGCTCCCTCACATAGACGAATTAACACAGAAATTGCGTCGCTATGAAATACCATACGTTCGATGACATCTCCTTGTAAATTGAGTAACGTTTATATGGAAACGACAGGATATTCTTTTGGGACACGAGTTTCTCCTGTCCGATGCACTATTCCTCCTTTAGCGCATCCCTCGCTCCCTCACAATGACGAATTAACACAGAAATTGCGTCGCTATGAAATACTATAAGTTCTATGACATCTCCTGCTAAATTGAGTAACGTTTCTATGGAAACGACAGGATATTCTTTTGGGACTCGAGTTTCTCCTGTCCGATGCACTATTCCTCCTTTAACGCATCCCTCGCTCCCTCACATTGACGAATTAACACAGATATTGCGTCGCTATGAAATACTATGGGTTCTATGACATCTCCTTCTAAATTGAGTAACGTTTTTATGGAAACGACAGGACATTCTTTTGGGACACGAGTTTCTCCTGTCCGATGCACTATTCCTTCTTTAACGCATCCCTCGCTCCCTCACATTGACGAATTAACATTGCGTCGCTATGAAATACCATGGGTTCTAGGACATCTCCTTCTAAATTGAGTAACGTTTATACGGAAAGGACAGGATATTCTTTTAGGACACGAGTTTCTCCAGTCCGATGCACTATTCCTCCTTTAACGCATCCCTCGCTCCCTCACATTGACGAATTAACACAGAAATTGCGTCGCTATGAAATACTATAAGTTCTGTGACATCTCATGCTAAATTGAGTAACGTTTCTATGGAAACGACAGGATATTCTTTTGGGACACGAGTTACTCCTGTCCAATGCACTATTCCTCCTTTCACGCATCCCTCGCTCCCTCACAATGACGAATTAACACAGATATTGCGTCGCTATGAAATACTATGGGTTCTATGACATCTCCTTCTAAATTGAGTAACGTTTTTATGGAAACGACAGGACATTCTTTTGGGACACGAGTTTCTCCTGTCCGATGCACTATTCCTCCTTTAACGCATCCCTCACTCCCTCACATTGACGAATTAACACAGAAATTTCGTCGCTATGAAATACTAGGGGTTCTATGACATCTCCTTCTAAATTGAGTAACGTTTCTATGGAAACGACAGTATATTCTTTTGGGACACGAGTTTCTCCTGTCCGATGCACTATTCCTCCTTTAACGCATCCCTCGCTCCCTCACATTGACGAATTATCACAGAAATTGCGTCGCTATGAAATACTATGGGTTCTATAACATCTCCTTCTAAATTCAGTAACGTTTTTATGGAAATGGCAGGATATTCTTTTGGGACACGAGTTTCTCCTGTCCGATGCACTATTCCTCCTTTAACGCATCCCTCGCTCCCTCACATTGACGAATTAACACAGAAATTGCGTCACTATGAAATACTATGGGTTCAATGACATCTCCTTCTAAATTGAGTAACGTTTATATAGAAACGAAAGGATATTCTTTTGGGACGCGAGTTTCTCCTGTCCGATGCACTATTCCTCCTTTAACGCATCCCTCGCTCCCTCACATTGACGAATTAACACAGAAATTGCGTCGCTATGAAATACCATGGGTTCTAGGACATCTCCTTCTAAATTGAGTAACGTTTATATGGAAACGACAGTATATTCTTTTGGGACACGAGTTTCTCCTGTCCGATGCACTATTCCTCCTTTAACGCATCCCTCGCTCCCTCACATTGACGAATTAACACAGAAATTGCGTCGCTATGAAATACTATGGGTTCCATGGCATCTTCTTCTAAATTGAGTAACGTTTCTATGGAAACGACAGGATATTCTTTTGGGACACGAGTTTCTCCTGTCCGATGCACTATTCCTCCTTTAACGCATCCCTCGCTCCCTCACATTGACGAATTAACACAGAGATTGCGTCGCTATGAAATACTATGGGTTCTATGACATCTCCTTCTAAATTTAGTAACGTTTATATGGAAACGACAGGATATTTTTTTGGGACACGAGTTTCTCCTGTCCGATCCACTATTTCTCCTTTAACGCATCCCTCGCTCCCTCACATTGCTGAACTAACACAGAAATTGCGTCGCTATGAAATAGTATGTGTTCTATGACATCTCCTTCCAAATTGAGTAACTTTTATACGGAAAGGACAGGATATTCTTTTGGGACACGAGTTTCTCCTGTCCGATGCACTATTCCTCCTTTAACGCATCCCTCGCTCCCTCACATTGACGAATTAACACAGAAATTGCGTCGCTAAGAAATACTATGGGTTCTATGACATTTCCATCTAAATTGAGTAACGTTTATATGGAAACGACAGGATATTCTTTAGGGACACGAGTTTCTCCTGTCCGATGCACTATTCCTCCTTTAACGCATCCCTCGCTACCTCACATTGACCAATTAACAAAGAAATTGCGTCGCTATGAAATACTATGAGTTCTATGACATCTCCTTCTAAAATTGAGTAACGTTCCTATGGAAACGACAGGATATTCTTTTGGGACACGAGTTTTCTCCTGTCCGATGCACTATTCCTCCTTTAACGCATCCCTCGCTCCCTCACATTGACGAATTACCACAGATATTGCGTCGCTATGAAATACTATGGGTTCTATGACATCTACTTCTAAATTGAGTAACGTTTTTATGGAAACGACAGGACATTCTTTTGGGACACAAGTTTCTCATCTCCTGTCCGATGCACTATTCCTTCTTAACGCATCCCTCGCTCCCTCACATTGACGAATTAACACAGAAATTGCGGTTGCTATGAAACACTATGTGTTCTATGACATCTCCTTCTAAATTGAGTAACGTTTATATGGAAACGACAGGATATTCTTATGGGACACGAGTTTCTCCTGTCCGATGCACTATTCCTCCTTTAACGCATCCCTCGCTCCCTCACATTGTCGAATTAACACAGAAATTGCGTCGCTGTGAAATACTAGGGGTTCTATGACATCTCCTTCTAAATTGAGTACCGTTTCTATATAAACGACAGGATATTCTTTTGGGACACGAGTTTCTCCTGTCCGATGCACTATTCCTCCCTTAACGCATCCCTCGCTCCCTCACATTGACGAATTATCACAGAAATTGCGTCGCTATGAAATAGTATGGGTTCTATGACATCTCCTTCTAAATTGAGTAACGTTTCTATGGAAATGGCAGGATATTCTTTTGGGGACACGAGTTTCTCCTGTCCGATACACTATTCCTCCTTTAACGCATCCCTCGCTCCCTCACATTGACGAATTAACACAGAAATTGCGTCGCTATGAAATACTATGGGTTCTATGACATCTCCTTCTAAATTGAGTAACGTTTATATAGAAAAGACAGGATATTCTTTTGGGACGCGAGTTTCTCCTGTCCGATGCACTATTCCTCCTTTAGCGCATCCCTCGCTCCATCACATTGACGAATTAACACAGAAATTGCGTCGCTATGAAATACCATGGGTTCTAGGACATCTCCTTCTAAATTGAGTAACGTTTATATGGAAATGACACGATATTCTTTTGGGACACGAGTTTCTCCTGTCCGATGCACTATTCCTCCTTTAACGCATCCCTCGCTCCCTCACATTGACGAATTAACACAGAAATTGCGTCGCTATGAAATACTATGGGTTCTATGACATCTCATTCTAAATTGAGTAACGTTTATATGGAAACGACAGGATATTCTTTTGGGACACGAGTTTCTCCTGTCCGATGCACTATTCCTCCTCTAACGCATCCCTCGCTCCCTCACATTGACGAATTATCACAGAAATTGCGTCGCTATGAAATACTATGGGTTCTATGACATCTCCATCTAAATTGAGTAACGTTTATATAGAAACGAAAGGATATTCTTTTGGGACGCGAGTTTTTCCTGTCCGATGCACTATTCCTCCTTTAACGCATCCCTCGCTCCCTCACATTGACGAATTAACACAGAAATTGCGTTGCTATGAAATACTATGTGTTCTATGACATCTCCTTCTAAACTGAGTAACGTTTATATGGAAACGACAGGATATTCTTATGGGACACGAGTTTCTCCTGTCCGATGCACTATTCCTCCTTTAACGCATCCCTCGCTCCCTCACATTGACGAATTATCACAGAAATTGCGTCGCTATGAAATACTATGGGTTCTATGACATCTCCTTCTAAATTGAGTAACGTTTCTATGGAAATGGCAGGATATTTTTTGGGACACGAGTTTCTCCTGTCCGATGCACTATTCCTCCTTTAACGCATCCCTCGCTCCCTCACATTGACGAATTAACACAGAAATTGCGTCGCTATGAAATACTATGGGTTCTATGACATCTCCTTCTAAATTGAGTAACGTTTATATAGAAACGACAGGATATCCTTTTGGGACGCGAGTTTCTCCTGTCCGATGCACTATTCCTCCTTTAACGCATCCCTCGCTCCCTCACATTGACGAATTAACACAGAAATTGCGTCGCTATGAAATACTATGGGTTCTAGGACATCTCCTTCTAAATTGAGTAACGTTTATATGGAAACGACACGATATTCTTTTGGGACACGAGTTTCTCCTGTCCGATGCACTATTCCTCCTTTAACGCATCCCTCGCTCCCTCACATTGACGAATCAACACAGAAATTGCGTCGCTATGACATACTATGGGTTCTATGACATCTCCTTCTAAATTGAGTAACGTTTATACGGAATGGACAGGATATTCTTTTGGGACACGAGTTTCTCCTGTCCGATGCACTATTCCTCCTTTAACACATCCCTCGCTACCTCACATTGACGAATTAACACAGAAATTGCGTCGCTATGAAATACTATGGGTTCTATGACATCTCCATCTAAATTGAGTAACGTTTATATGGGAACGACAGGATATTCTTTTGGGACACGAGTTTCTCCTGTCCGGTGCACTATTCCTCCTTTAACGCATCCCTCGCTCCCTCACATTGACCAATTAACAAAGAAATTGCGTCGCTATGAAATACTATGGGTTCTATGACATCTCCTTCTAAATTGAGTAACGTTTCTATGGAACGGACAGGATATTCTTTTGGGACACGAGTTTCTCCTGTCCGATGCACTATTCCTCCTTTAACGCATCCCTCGCTCCCTCACATTGACGAATTAACACAGAAATTGCGTCGCTATGAAATACTATGGGTTCTATGACTTCTCCTTCTAAATTGAGTAACGTTTATATGTAAACTACAGGATATTCTTTTGGGACACGAGTTTCTCCTGTCCGATGCACTATTCCTCCTTTAACGCATCCCTCGCCCCCTCAAATTGACGAATTAACACAGAAATTGCGTCGCAGTGAAATACTATGGGTTCTATGACATCTCCTTGTAAATTGGGTAACGTTTCTATGGAAACAACAGGATATTCTTTTGGGACACGAGTTTCTCCTGTCCGATGCACTATTCCTCCTTCAACGCATCCCTCGCTCCCTCAAATTGACGAATTAACACAGAAATTGCGTTGCTATGAAATACTATATGTTCTATGACATCTCCTTCTAAATTGAGTAACGTTTCTATGGAAACGACAGGACATTCTTTTGGGTCATGAGTTTCTCCTGTCCAATGCACTATTCCTCCTTTAACGCATCCCTCGCTCCCTCACATTGACGAATTAACACAGAAATTGCGTCGCTATGAAATACTATGTGTTCTATGACATCTCCTTCTAAATTGAGTAACGTTTATACGGAAAGGACATGATATTCTTTTGGGACACGAGTTTGTTCTGTCCGATGCACTATTCCTCCTTTAACGCATCCCTCGCTCCCTCACATTGACGAATTAACACAGAAATTGCGTCGCTATGAAATACTTTGGGCTCTATGACATCTCCTTCTAAATTGAGTAACGTTTATATGGAAACGACAGGATATACTTTTAGGACACGAGTTTCTCCTGTCCGATACACTCTTCCTCCTTTAACGCATAACTCTCTCCCTCAAAAATCAAATGGCTCTCAGCACTATGGGACTCAACTCCTGAGGTCACAAGTCCCCTAGAACTTAGAACTAGTCAAACCTAACTAACCTAAGGACATCACAAACATCCATGCCCGAGGCAGGATTCGAACCTGCGACCGTAGCGGTCTTGCGGTTCCAGACTGCAGCGCCTTTAACCGCACGGCCACTTCGGCCGGGTCTCTCCCTCACATTGACGAATTAACACAGGAATTGCGTCGCTATGAAATACTATGTGTTCTATGACATCTCCTTCTAAATTGAGTAACGTTTATATGGAAACGACAGGATATTCTTTTGGGGACACGAGTTTATCCTGGACCGATGCACTATTCCTCCTTTAACGCATCCCTCGCTCCCTCACATTGACGAATTAACACAGAAATTGCGTCGCTATGAAATACCATGGGTTCTATGACAATCTCCTTCTAAATTGAGTAACGTTTATATGGATACGACAGGATATTCTTTTGGGACACGAGTTTCTCTTGTCCGATGCACTATTCCTCCTTTAACGTATCCCTCGGTCCCTCACATTGACGAATTAACACAGAAATTGCGTCGCTATGAAATACTATGGGTTCTATGACATCTCCTTCTAAATTGAGTAACGTTTATATGGAAAGGACAGGATATTCTTTTGGGACACTCGAGTTTCTCCTGTCCGATGCACTATTCCTCCTTTAACGCATCCCTCGCTCCCTCACATCGACGAACTAACACAGAAATTGCGTCGCTATGAAATAGTATGTGTTCTATGACATCTCCTTCTACATTGAGTAACGTTAATATGGAAAAGGACAGGATATTCTTTTGGGACACGAGTTTCTCCTGTCCGATGCACTATTCCTCCTTTAACGCATCCCTCGCTCCCTCACACTGACGAATTAAACAGAAATTGCGTCGCTATGAAATACAATGGGTTCTATGACATCTTCCTTCTAAATTGAGTAACGTTTATATGGAAACGACAGGATATTCATTTGGGACATGAGTTTCTCCTGTCCGATGCACTATTCCTCTTATAACGCATACCTCCCTCCCTCACATTGACGAATTAACACAGAAATTGCGTCGCTATGAATTACTATGGGTTCTATGACATCTCTTTCTAAATTGAGTAACGTTTCTATGGAAACGACAGGATATTCTTTTGAGACACGAGTTTCTCCTGTCCGATGCACTATTCCTCCTTTAACGCATCCCTCGCTCCCTCACATTGACGAATTAACACAGAAATTGCGTCGCTATGAAATACATTGGGCTCTATGACATCTCCTTCTAAATTGAGTAACGTTTATATGGAAACGACAGGATATACTTTTAGGACACGAGTTTCTCCTGTCCGATACACTATTCCTCCTTTAACGCATAACTCTCTCCCTCAAAAATCAGATGGCTCTCAGCACTATGGGACTCAACTGCTGAGGTCACAAGTCCCCTAGAACTTAGACTAGTCAAACCTAACTAACCTAAGGACATCCCAAACATCCATGCCCGAGGCAGGATTCGAACCTGCGACCGTAGCGGTCTTGCGGTTCCAGACTGCAGCGCCTTTAACCGCACGGCCACTTCGGCCGGGTCTCTCCCTCACATTGACGAATTAACACAGGAATTGCGTCGCTATGAAATACTATGTGTTCTATGACATCTCCTTCTAAATTGAGTAACGTTTATATGGAAACGACAGGATATTCTTTGGGACACGAGTTTATCCTGACCGATGCACTATTCCTCCTTTAACGCATCCCTCGCTCCCTCACATTGACGAATTATCACAGAAATTGCGTCGCTATGAAATACCATGGGTTCTATGACATCTCCTTCTAAATTGAGTAACGTTTATATGGAAACGACAGGATATTCTTTTGGACACCGAGTTTCTCCTGTCCGATGCACTATTCCTCCTTTAACGCATCCCTCGGTCCCTCACATTGACGAATTAACACAGAAATTGCGTCGCTATGAAATACTATGGGTTCTATGACATCTCCTTCTAAATTGAGTAACGTTTATATGGAAAGGACAGGATATTCTTTTGGGGACACGAGTTTCTCCTGTCTGATGCACTATTCCTCCTTCAACGCATCCCTCGCTCCCTCACATCGACGAACTAACACAGAAATTGCGTCGCTATGAAATAGTATGTGTTCTATGACATCTCCTTCTACATTGAGTAACGTTAATATGGAAAGGACAGGATATTCTTTTGGGACACGAGTTTCTCCTGTCCGATGCACTATTCCTCCTTTAACGCATCCCTCGCTCCCTCACACTGACGAATTAAAACAGAAATTGCGTCGCTATGAAATACTATGGGTTCTATGACATCTCCTTCTAAATTGAGTAACGTTTATATGGAAACGACAGGATATTCATTTGGGACATGAGTTTCTCCTGTCCGATGCACTATTCCTCTTATAACGCATACCTCGCTCCCTCACATTGACGAATTAACACAGAAATTGCGTCGCTATGAATTACTATGGGTTCTATGACATCTCTTTCTAAATTGAGTAACGTTTCTATGGAAACGACAGGATATTCTTTTGAGGCACGAGTTTCTCCTGTCCGATGCACTATTCCTCCTTTAACGCATCCCTCGCTCCCTCACATTGACGAATTAACACAGAAATTGCGTCGCTATGAAATACTATGTGTTCTATGACATCTCCTTCTAAATTGAGTAACGTTTGTATGGAAAGGACAGGATATTCTTTTGAGACACGAGTTTCTTCTGTCCGATACACTATTCCTCCTTTAACGCATCCCTCGCTCCCTCACATTGACGAATTAACACAGAACTTGCGTCGCTATGAAATACTATGGGTTCTATGACATCTCCTTCTAAATTGAGTAACGTTTATATGGAAACGACAGGATATTCTTTTGGGACACGGATTTCTCCAGTCCGATGCACTATTCCTCCTATAACGCATCCCTCGCTCCCTCACATTTACGAATTAACACAGAAATTGCGTCGCTATGAAATACTATGTGTTCTATGGCATCTCCTTCTAAATTGAGTAACTTTTATATGGAAACGACAGGATATTCCTTTAGGACACGAGTTTCTCCTGTCCGATGCACTATTCCTCCTTTAACGCATCCCTCGCTCCCTCACATTGACGAATTAATACAGAAATTGCGTCGTTATGAAATACTATGGGTTCTATGACATTTGCTTCTAAATTGAGTAACGTTTCTACGGAAACGACAGGATATTCTTTTGGGACACGAATTTCTCCTGTCCGATGCACTATTCCTCCTTTAGCGCATCCCTCGCTCTCTCACATAGACGATTTAACACAGAAATTGCGTCGCTATGAAATACTATGGGTTCTATGACATCTCCTGCTAAATTGAGTAACGTTTCTATGGAAACGACTGGATATTCTTTTGGGACCCGAGTTTCTCCTGTCCGATGCACTGTTCCTCCTTTAACGCATCCCTCGCTCCCTCACATTGACTAATTATCACAGAAATTGCGTCGCTATGAAATACTATGGGTTCTATGACATCTCCTTCTAAGTTAAGTAACGTTTATATGGAAACGACAGGATATTCTTTTGGGACACAAGTTTCTCCTGTCCGATGCACTATTCCTCGTTTAACGCATCCCTCGCTCCCTCACATTGAGGAATTAACACAGAAATTGCGTCGCTATGAAATACTATGTGTTCTATGACATCTCCTTCTAAATTGAGTAACGTTTATATGGAAACGACAGAATATTCTTTTGGGACACGAGTTTCTCCTGTCCGATGCACTATTCCTCCTTTATCGCATCCCTCGCTCTCTCACATTGACAAATTAACTCAGAAATTGGGTCGCTATGAAATACTATGTGTTCTATGACATCTCCTTCTAAATTGAGTAACGTTTATATGGAAACGACAGGATATTCTTTAGGGACACGAGTTTCTCCTGTCCGATGCTCTGTTCCTCCTTCAACGCATCCCACGATCCCTCACATTGACGAATTAACACAGAAATTGCGTCGCTAGGAAATACTATGGGTTCTATGACATCTCCTTCTATATAGAGCAACGTTTCTATGGAAACGACAGGATATTCTTTTGGGACACGAGTTTCTCCTGTCCGATTCACTTTTCCTCCTTTAACGCATCCCTCGCTCCCTCACATTGACGAATTAACACAGAAATTGCGTCGCTATGAAATACTATGGGTTCTATGACACCTCCTTCTAAATTGAGGAACGTTACTATGGAAACGACAGGATATTCTTTTGGGACACGAGTTTCTCGTGTCCGATGCACTAATCCTCCTTCAACGCATCCCTCGCTCCCTCACATTGACGAATTAACACAGAAATTGCGTCGCTATGAAATACTATGTGTTCTATGACATCTCCTTCTAAATTGAGTAACGTTTCTATGTAAACGACGGGACATTCTTTTGGGACATGAGTTTCTCCTCTCCGATGCACTATTCCTCCTTTACCGCATCCCTCGCTCCCTCACATTGACGAATTAACACAGAAATTGCGTCTCTATGAAATACTATGTGTTCTATGACATCTCCTTCTAAATTGAGTAACGTTTATATGGAAACGACAGGATATTCTTTTGGGACACGAGTTTCTCCTGTCCGATGCACTATTCCTCCTTTAACGCATCCCTCGCTCCCTCACATTGACGAATTAACACAGAAATTGCGTCGCTATGAAATACTATGGGTTCTATGACATCTCCTTCTAAATTGAGTAACTTTTATATGGAAACGACAGGATATTCTTTTGGGACACGAGTTTCTCCTGTCCGACGCACTATTCCTCCTTTAACGCATCCCTCGCTCCCTCACAATGACGAATTAACACAGAAATTGCGTCGCAATGAAATACTATGTGTTCTATGACATCTCTTGCTAAATTGAGTAACGTTTCTATGGAAACCACTGGATATTCTTTTGGGACCCGAGTTTCTCCTGTCCGATGCACTGTTCCTCCTTTAACGCATCCCTCGCTCCCTCACATTGACGAATTAACACAGAAATTGCGTCGCTATGAAATACTATGGGTTCTATGACATCTCCTTCTAAATTGAGTAACGTTACTATGGAAACGACAGGATATTCTTTTGGGACACGAGTTTTTCATGTCCGATGCACTATTCCTCCTTTAACGCATCCCTCGCTCCCTCACATTGACGAATTAACACAGAATTTGCGTCGCTATGAAATACTGTGGGTTCTATGACAACTCCTTCTAAATTGAGTAACGTTTCTATGGAATCGACAGGATATTCTTTTGGGACACGAGTTTCTCCTGTCCGATGCACTATTCCTCCTTTAACGCATCCCTCGCTCCCTCACATTGACGAATTAACACAGATATTGCGTCGCTATGAAATACTATGTGTTCTATGACATCTCCTTCTAAATTGAGTAACGTTTATATGGAAACGACAGAATATTCTTTTGGGACACGAGTTTCTCCTGTCCGATGCACTATTCCTCCTTTATCGCATCCCTCGCTCTCTCACATTGACAAATTAACTCAGAAATTGGGTCGCTATGAAATACTATGTGTTCTATGACATCTCCTTCTAAATTGAGTAACGTTTATATGGAAACGACAGGATATTCTTTAGGGACACGAGTTTCTCCTGTCCGATGCTCTGTTCCTCCTTCAACGCATCCCACGATCCCTCACATTGACGAATTAACACAGAAATTGCGTCGCTAGGAAATACTATGGGTTCTATGACATCTCCTTCTATATAGAGCAACGTTTCTATGGAAACGACAGGATATTCTTTTGGGACACGAGTTTCTCCTGTCCGATTCACTTTTCCTCCTTTAACGCATCCCTCGCTCCCTCACATTGACGAATTAACACAGAAATTGCGTCGCTATGAAATACTATGGGTTCTATGACACCTCCTTCTAAATTGAGGAACGTTACTATGGAAACGACAGGATATTCTTTTGGGACACGAGTTTCTCGTGTCCGATGCACTAATCCTCCTTCAACGCATCCCTCGCTCCCTCACATTGACGAATTAACACAGAAATTGCGTCGCTATGAAATACTATGTGTTCTATGACATCTCCTTCTAAATTGAGTAACGTTTCTATGTAAACGACGGGACATTCTTTTGGGACATGAGTTTCTCCTCTCCGATGCACTATTCCTCCTTTACCGCATCCCTCGCTCCCTCACATTGACGAATTAACACAGAAATTGCGTCTCTATGAAATACTATGTGTTCTATGACATCTCCTTCTAAATTGAGTAACGTTTATATGGAAACGACAGGATATTCTTTTGGGACACGAGTTTCTCCTGTCCGATGCACTATTCCTCCTTTAACGCATCCCTCGCTCCCTCACATTGACGAATTAACACAGAAATTGCGTCGCTATGAAATACTATGGGTTCTATGACATCTCCTTCTAAATTGAGTAACTTTTATATGGAAACGACAGGATATTCTTTTGGGACACGAGTTTCTCCTGTCCGACGCACTATTCCTCCTTTAACGCATCCCTCGCTCCCTCACAATGACGAATTAACACAGAAATTGCGTCGCAATGAAATACTATGTGTTCTATGACATCTCTTGCTAAATTGAGTAACGTTTCTATGGAAACCACTGGATATTCTTTTGGGACCCGAGTTTCTCCTGTCCGATGCACTGTTCCTCCTTTAACGCATCCCTCGCTCCCTCACATTGACGAATTAACACAGAAATTGCGTCGCTATGAAATACTATGGGTTCTATGACATCTCCTTCTAAATTGAGTAACGTTACTATGGAAACGACAGGATATTCTTTTGGGACACGAGTTTTTCATGTCCGATGCACTATTCCTCCTTTAACGCATCCCTCGCTCCCTCACATTGACGAATTAACACAGAATTTGCGTCGCTATGAAATACTGTGGGTTCTATGACAACTCCTTCTAAATTGAGTAACGTTTCTATGGAATCGACAGGATATTCTTTTGGGACACGAGTTTCTCCTGTCCGATGCACTATTCCTCCTTTAACGCATCCCTCGCTCCCTCACATTGACGAATTAACACAGATATTGCGTCGCTATGAAATACTATGTGTTCTATGACATCTCCTTCTAAATTGAGTAACGTTTATATGGAAACGACAGGATATTCTTTTGGGACACGAGTTTCTCCTGTCCGATGCACTATTCCTCCTTTAACGCATCCCTCGCTCCCTGACATTGACAAATTAACACAGAAATTGGGTCGCTATGAAATACTATGTGTTCTATGACATCTCCTTCTAAATTGAGTAACGTTTATATGGAAACGACAGGATATTCTTTAGGGACACGAGTTTCTCCTGTCCGATGCTCTATTCCTCCTTTAACGCATCCCGCGCTCCCTCACACTGACGAATTAACACAGAAATTGCGTCGCTATGAAATACTATGGGTTCTATGACATCTCCTTCTAAATTGAGTATCGTTTCTATGGAACGACAGGATATTCTTTTGGGACACGAGTTTCTCCTGTCCGATGCACTATTCCTCCTTTAACGCATCCCACGCTCCCTCACATTGACGAATTAACACAGAAATTGCGTCGCTATGAAATACTATGGGTTCTATGACATCTCCTTCTAAATTGAGCAACGTTTCTATGGAAACTACAGGATATTCTTTTGGGACACGAGTTTCTCCTGTCCGATGCACCATTCCTCCTTTAACGCATCCCTCGCTCCCTCACATTGACGACTTAACACAGAAATTACGTCGCTATGAAATACTATGGGTTCTATGACATCTCCTTCTAAATTGAGTAACGTTACTATGGAAACGACAGGATATTCTTTTGGGACAGGAGTTTCTCGTGTCCGATGCACTATTCCTCCTTCAACGCATCCCTCGCTCCCTCACATTGACGAATTAACACAGAAATTGCGTCGCTATGAAATACTATGTGTTCTATGACATCTCCTTCTAAATTGAGTAACGTTTCTATGTAAACGGCGGGACATTCTTTTGGGACATGAGTTTCTCCTCTCCGATGCACTATTCCTCCTTTACCGCATCCCTCGCTCCCTCACATTGACGAATTAACACAGAAATTGCGTCGCTATGAAATACTATGTGTTCTATGACATCTCCTTCTAAATTGAGTAACGCTTATATGGAAAGGACAGGATATTCTTTTGGGACACGAGTTTCTTCTGTCCGATACACTATTCCTCCTTTAACGCATACCTCGCTCCCTCACATTGACGAGCTAACACAGAAATTGCGTCGCTATGAAATACTTTGGGTTCTATGACATCTCCTTCTAAATTGAGTAACGTTTATAAGGAAACGACAGGATATTCTTTTGGGACACGAGTTTCTCCTGTCCGATACACTATTCCTCCCTTAATGCATAACTCGCTCCCTCACATTGACGAATTAACACAGGAATTGCGTCGCTATGAAATACTATGTGTTCTATGACATCTCCTTCTAAATTGAGTAACGTTTATATGGAAACGACAGGATATTTTTTGGGACACGAATTTCTCCTGTCCGATGCACTATTCCTCCTTTAACGCGTCCCTCGCTCCCTCACATTGACGAATTAACACAGAAATTGCGTCGTTATGAAATACTAAGTGTTCTATGACATTTGCTTCTAAATTGAGTAACGTTTCTACGGAAACGACAGGATATTCTTTTGGGACACGAATTTCTCCTGTCCGATGCACTATTCCTCCTTTAGCGCATCCCTCGCTCCCTCACATAGACCAATTAACACAGAAATTGCGTCGCTATGAAATACTATGGGTTCCATGACATCTCCTTCTAAATTGAGTAACTTTTATATGGAAACGACAGGATATTCTTTTGGGACACGAGTTTCTCCTGTCCGATGCACTATTCCTCCTTCAACGCATCCCTCGCTCCCTCACAATGACGAATTAACACAGAAATTGCGTCGCTATGAAATACCATGTGTTCTATGACATCTCCTGCTAAATTGAGTAACGTTTCTATGGAAACCACTGGATATTCTTTAGGGACCCGAGTTTCTCCTGTCCGATGCACTGTTCCACCTTTAACGCATCCCTCGCTCCCTCACATTGACGAATTAACACAGAAATTGCGTCGCTATGAAATATTATGGGTTCTATGACATCTCCTTCTAAATTGAGTAACGTTACTATGGAAACGACAGGATATTCTTTTGGGACACGAGTTTTTCATGTCCGATGCACTATTCCTCCTTTAACGCATCCCTCGCTCCCTCACATTGACGAATTAACACAGAAATTGCGTCGCTATGAAATACTGTGGGTTCTATGACAACTCCTTCTAAATTGAGTAACGTTTCTATGGAATCGACAGGATATTCTTTTGGGATACGAGTTTCTCCTGTCCGATGCACTATTCCTCCTTTAACGCATCCCTCGCTCCCTCACATTGACGAATTAACACAGAAATTGCGTCGCTATGAAATACTATGTGTTCTATGACATCTCCTTCTAAATTTAGTAATGTTTCTATGGAGACGCAGGATATTCTTTTGGGACCCGAGTTTCTCCTGTCCGATGCACTATTCCTCCTTTAACGTATCCCTCGCTCCCTCACATTGACGAATTAACACAGATATTGCGTCGCTATGAAATACTATGGGTTCTATGACATCTTCTTCTAAATTGAGTAACGTTTCTATGGAAAAGACAGGTTATTCTTTTGGGACACGAGTTTCTCCAGTCCGATGCACTATTCCTCCTTCAACGCATCCCTCGCTCCCTCACATTGACGAATTAACACAGAAATTGCGTCGCTACGAAATACTATGTTTTCTATGACATCTCCTTCTAAATTGAGTAACGTTTCTATGTAAACGACGGGACATTCTTTTGGGACATGAGTTTCTCCTGTCCGATGCACTATTCCTCCTTTAAACGCATCCCTCGCTAACTCACATTGACGAATTAACACAGAAATTGCGTCGCTATGAAATACTATGGGTTCTATGACATCTCTTTCTAAATTGAGCAACGGTTCTATGGAAACGACAGCATATTCTTTTGGGACACGAGTTTCTCCTGTCCGAGGCACTATTCCTACTTTAACGCATCCCTCGCTCCCTCACATTGACGAATTAACACAGAAATTGCGTCGCTATGAAATACTATGGGTTCTATGACATCTCCTTCTAAATTGAGTAACGTTTCTATGGAAACGACAGGATATTCTTTTGGGACACGAGTTTCTCCTGTCCGATGCACTATTCCTCCTTTAACGCATCCCTCTCTCCCTCACATTGACGAATTAACACAGAAATTGCGTCGCTATGAAATACTGTGGGTTCTATGACATCTCCTTCTAAATTGAGTAACGTTTCTATGGAATCGACAGGATATTCTTTTGGGACACGAGTTTCTCCTGTCCGATGCACTATTCCTCCTTTAACGCATCCCTCGCTCCCTCACATTGACGAATTAACACAGAAATTGCGTCGCTATGAAGTACTATGGGTTCTATGGCATCTCCTTCTAAATTGAGTAACGTTTATATGGAAACAACAGGATATTTTTTGGGACACGAATTTCTTCTGTCCGATGCACTATTCCTCCTTTAACGCATCCCTCGCTCCCTCACATTGACGAATTAACACAGAAATTGCGTCGTTATGATATACTATGGGTTCTATGACATTTGCTTCTAAATTGAGTAACGTTTCTACGGAAACGACTGGATATTCTTTTGGGACACGAATTTCTTCTGTCCGATGCACTATTCCTCCTTTAGCGCATCCCTCGCTCCCTCACATAGACGAATTAACACAGAAATTGCGTCGCTATGAAATACTATGGGTTCCATGACATCTCCTTCTAAATTGAGTAACTTTTATATGGAAACGACAGGATATTCTTTTGGGACACGAGTTTCTCCTGTCCGATGCACTATTCCTCCTTTATCGCATCCCTCGCTCCCTCACAATGACGAATTAACACAGAAATTGCGTCGCTATGAAATACTATGTGTTCTATGACATCTCCTGCTAAATTGAGTAACGTTTCTATGGTAACCACTGGATATTCTTTTGGGACCCGAGTTTCTCCTGTCCGATGCACTGTTCCTCCTTTAACGCATCCCTCGCTCCCTCACATTTACGAATTAACACAGAAATTGCGTCGCTATGAAATACTATGTGTTCTATGACATCTCCTTCTAAATTGAGTAACGTTACTATGGAAACGACAGGATATTCTTTTTAGACACGAGTTTTTCATGTCCGATGCACTATTCCTCCTTTAACGCATCCCTCGCTCCCTCACATTGACGAATTAACACTGAAATTGCGTCGCTATGAAATACTGTGGGTTCTATGACAACTCCTTCTAAATTGAGTAACGTTTCTATGGAAAAGACAGGATATTCTTTTGGGACACGAGTTTCTCCTGTCCGATGCACTATTCCTCCTTCAACGCATCCCTCGCTCCCTCACATTGACGAATTAACACAGAAATTGCGTCGCTACGAAATACTATGTTTTCTATGACATCTCCTTCTAAATTGAGTAACGTTTCTATGTAAACGACGGGACATTCTTTTGGGACATGAGTTTCTCCTGTCCGATGCACTATTCCTCCTTTAACGCATCCCTCGCTATCTCACATTGACCAATTAACACAGAAATTGCGTCGCTATGAAATACTATGTGTTCTATGACATCTGCTTCTAAATTGAGTAACGTTAATAAGGAAAGGACAGGATAATCTTTTGGGACACGAGTTTCTTCTGTCCGATACACTATTCCTCCTTTAACGCATCCCTCGCTCCCTCACATTGACGAACTAACACAGAAATTGCGTCGCTATGAAATACTTTGGGTTCTATGACATCTCCTTCTAAACTGAGTAACGTTTATAAGGAAACGACAGGATATTCTTTTGGGCCACGAGTTTCTCCTGTCCGATACACTATTCCTCCCTTAACGCATAACTCGCTCCCTCACATTGACGAATTAACACAGGAATTGCGTCGCTATGAAATACTATGTGTTCTATGACAACTCCTTCTAAATTGAGTTACGTTTCTATGGAAACGACAGGATATTCTTTAAGGACACGAGTTTCTCCTGTCCGATGCACTATTCCTCCTTTAACGCATCCCTCGCTCCCTCACATTGACGAATTAACACAGAAATTGCGTCGCTATGAAATACTTTGGGTTCTATGACATCTCCTTCTGAATTGAGTAACGTTTATATGGAAACGACAGGATATTCTTTTGGGACACGAGTTTCTCCTGTCCGATACACTATTCCTCCTATAACGCATCAATCGCTCCCTCACATTGACAAATTAACACAGAAATTGCGTCGCTATGAAATACTATGTGTTCTATGGCATCTCCTTGTAAATTGAGTAACGTTTATATGGAAACGAAAGGATATTCTTTTGGGGCACGAGTTTCTCCTGTCCAATGCACTCTTCCTCCTTTAACGCATCCCTCGCTCCCTCACATTGACGAATTAACACAGAAATTGCGTCGCTATGAAATACTATGGGTTCTATGACATCTCCTTCTAAATTGAGTAACGTTTATATGGAAACGACAGGTTATTCTTTAGGGTCACGAGTTTCTCCCGTCCGATGCTCTATTCCTCCTTTAACGCATCCCTCGCTCCCTCACACTGACGAATTAACACAGAAATTGCGTCGCTATGAAATAGTATGGGTTCTATGACATCTCCTTCAAAATTGAGTAACGATTCTATGGAAACGACAGGATATTCTTTTGGGACACGAGTTTCTCCTGTCCGATGCACTATTCCTCCTTTAACGCATCCCACGCTCCCTCACACTGACGAATTAACACAGAAATTGCGTCGCTATGAAATACTATGGGTTCTATGACATCTCTTTCTAAATTGAGTAACGTTCCTATGGAAACGACAGGATATTCTTTTGGGACACGAGTTTCTCCTGTCCGATGCACTATTCCTCCTTTAACGCATCCCTCGCTCCCTCACATTGACGAATTAACACAGAAATTGCCTGGCTATGAAATACTATGTGTTCTATGACATCTCCTTCTAAATTGAGTAACGTTTATATGGAAACGACAGGATATTCTTTTGGGACACGAGTTTCTCCTGTCCGATGCACTTTTCCTCCTTTAACGCATCCCTCGCTCCCTCACATTGACGAATTAACACAGAAATTGCGTCGCTATGAAATACTATGGGTTCTATGACATCTCCTTCTAAATTGAGTAACGTTTATATGGAAACGACAGGATATTCTTTTGGGACACGAGTTTCTCCTGTCCGATGCACTATTCCTCCTTTAACGCATCCCTTGCTCCCTCACATTGAGGAATTAACACAGAAATTGCGTCGCTATGAAATACTATGTGTTCTATGACATCTCCTTCTAAATTGAGTAACGTTTACATGGAAACGACAGGATATTCTTTTGGGACACGAGTTTCTCCTGTCCGATGCACTATTCCTCCTTTAACGCATCCCTCGCTCCCTCACATTGACAAATTAACACAGAAATTGGGTCGCTATGAAATACTATGTGTTCTATGACATCTCCTTCTAAATTGAGTAATGTTTACATGGAAACGACAGGATATTCTTTTGGGCCACGAGTTTCTCCTGTCCGATGCACTATTCCTCCTTTAACGCATCCCTCGCTCCCTCACATTGACGAATTAACACAGAAATAGCGTCGCTACGAAATACTATGTTTTCTATGACATCTCCTTCTAAATTGAGTAACGGTTCTATGTAAACGACGGGACATTCTTTTGGGACATGAGTTTCTCCTGTCCGATGCACTATTCCTCCTTTAACGCATCCCTCGCTATCTCACATTGACCAATTATCACAGAAATTGCGTCGCTATGAAATACTATGTGTTCTATGACATCTCCTTCTAAATTGAGTAACGTTAATAAGGAAAGGACAGGATAATATTTTGGGACACGAGTTTCTTCTGTCCGATACACTATTCCTCCTTTAACGCATCCCTCGCTCCCTCACATTGACGAACTAACACAGAAATTGCGTCGCTATGAAATACTTTGGGTTCTATGACATATCCTTCTAAACTGAGTAACGTTTATAAGGAAACGACAGGATATTCTTTTGGGCCACAAGTTTCTCCTGTCCGATACACTATTCCTCCCTTAACGCATAACTCGCTCCCTCACATTGACGAATTAACACAGGAATTGCGTCGCTATGAAATACTATGTGTTCTATGACAACTCCTTCTAAATTGAGTTACGTTTCTATGGAAACGACAGGATATTCTTTTGGGACACGAGTTTCTCCTGTCCGATGCACTATTCCTCCTTTAACGCATCCCTCGCTCCCTCACATTGACGAATTAACACAGAAATTGCGTCGCTATGAAATACTTTGGGTTCTATGACATCTCCTTCTAAATTGAGTAACGTTTATATGGAAACGACAGGATATTCTTTTGGGACACGAGTTTCTCCTGTCCGATACACTATTCCTCCTATAACGCATCAATCGCTCCCTCACATTGACAAATTAACACAGAAACTGCGCCGCTATGAAATACTATGTGTTCTATGATATCTCGTTCTAAATTGAGTAACGTTTATATGGAAACGAAAGGATATTCTTTTGGAACACGAGTTTCTCCTCTCCGATGCACTCTTCCTCCTTTAACGCATCCCTCGCTCCCTCACATTGACGAATTAACACAGAAATTGCGTCGCTATGAAATACTATGGGTTCTATGACATCTCCTTCTAAATTGAATAACGTTTATATGGAAACGACAGGTTATTCTTTAGGGACACGAGTTTCTCCCGTCCGATGCTCTATTCCTCCTTTAACGCATCCCTCGCTCCCTCACACTGACGAATTAACACAGAAATTGCGTCGCTATGAAAGACTATGGGTTCTATGACATCTCCTTCAAAATTGAGTAACGATTCTATGGAAACGACAGGATATTCTTTTGGGACACGAGTTTCTCCTGTCCGATGCACTATTCCTCCTTTAACGCATCCCACGCTCCCTCACATTGACGAATTAACACAGAAATTGCGTCGCTATGAAATACTATGGGTTCTGTGACATCTCTTTCTAAATTGAGTAACGTTCCTATGGAAACGACAAGATATTCTTTTGGGACACGAGTTTCTCCTGTCCGATGCACTATTCCTCCTTTAACGCATCCCTCGCTCCCTCACATTGACAAATTAACACAGAAATTGGGTCGCTATGAAATACTATGTGTTCTATGACATCTCCTTCTAAATTGAGTAACGTTTACATGGAAACGACAGGATATTCTTTAGGGACACGAGTTTCTCCTGTCCGAAGCTCTATTCCTCCTTTAACGCATCCCTCGCTCCCTCACACTGACGAATTAACACAGAAATTGCGTCGCTATGAAATACTATGCGTTCTATGACATCTCCTTCTAAATTGAGTAACGATTCTATGGAAACGACAGGATATTCTTTTGGGACACGAGTTTCTCCTGTCCGATGCACTATTCCTCCTTTAACGCATCCCACGCTCCCTCACATTGACAGATTAACACAGAAATTGCGTCGCTATGAAATACTATGTGTTCTATGACATCTCCTTCTAAATTGAGTAATGTTTACATGGAAACGACAGGATATTCTTTTGGGACACGAGTTTCTCCTGTCCGATGCACTATTCCTCCTTTAACGCATCCCTCGCTCCCTCACATTGACGAATTAACACAGAAATTGCGTCGCTATGAAATACTGTGGGTTCTATGACAACTCCTTCTAAACTGAGTAACGTTTATATGGAAACGACAGGATATTCTTTTGGGATACGAGTTTCTCCTGTCCGATGCACTATTCCTCCTTTAACGCATCCCTCGCTCCCCCACATTGACGAATTAACACAGAAATTGCGTCGCTATGAAATACTAAGTGTTCTATGACATCTCCTTCTAAATTTAGTAACGTTTCTATGGAAACGACAGGATATTCTTTTGGGACACGAGATTCTCCTGTCCGATTCACTATTCCTCCTTTAACGCATCCCTCGCTCCCTCACATTGACGAATTAACACAGAAATTGCGTCGCAATGAAATACTATGGGTTCTATGACATCTCCTTCTAAATTGAGTAACGTTTAAATGGAATCGACAGGATAATCTTTTGCGACACGAGTTTCTCCTGTCCGATGCACTATTCCTCCTTTAACGCATCCCTCGCTCCCTCACATTGACGAATTAACACAGAAATTGCGTCGCTATGAAATACTATGTGTTCTATGACATCTCCTTCTAAATTGAGTAACGTTTATATGGAAACGACAGGTTATTCTTTAGGGACACGAGTTTCTCCCGTCCGATGCTCTATTCCTCCTTTAACGCATCCCTCGCTCCCTCACACTGACGAATTAACACAGAAATTGCGTCGCTATGAAATACTATGGGTTCTATGACATCTCCTTCAAAATTGAGTAACGATTCAATGGAAACGACAGGATATTCATTTGGGACACGAGTTTCTCCTGTCCGATGCACTATTCCTCCTTTAACGCATCCCACGCTCCCTCACATTGACGAATTAACACAGAAATTGCGTCGCTATGAAATACTATGGGTTCTGTGACATCTCTTTCTAAATTGAGTAACGTTCCTATGGAAACGACAGGATATTCTTTTGGGACACGAGTTTCTCCTGTCCGATGCACTATTCCTCCTTTAACGCATCCCTCGCTCCCTCACATTGACGAATTAACACAGAAATTGCCTGGCTATGAAATACTATGTGTTCTATGACATCTCCTTCTAAATTGAGTAACGTTTATATGGAAACGACAGGATATTCTTTTGGGACACGAGTTTCCCCTGTCCGATGCACTCTTCCTCCTTTAACGCATCCCTCGCTCCCTCACATAGACGAATTAACACAGAAATTGCGTCGCTATGAAATACTATGTGTTCTATGACATCTCCTTCTAAATTGAGTAACGTTTACATGGAAACGACAGGATATTCTTTTGGGACACGAGTTTCTCCTGTCCGATGCACTATTCCTCCTTTAACGCATCCCTCGCTCCCTCACATTGACGAATTAACACAGAAATTGCGTCGCTATGAAATACTATGGGTTCTATGACATCTCCTTCTAAATTGAGTAACGTTTATATGGAAACGACAGGTTATTCTTTAGGGACACGAGTTTCTCCCGTCCGATGCTCTATTCCTCCTTTAACGCATCCCTCGCTCCCTCACACTGACGAATTAACACAGAAATTGCGTCGCTATGAAATACTATGGGTTCTATGACATCTTCTTCAAAATTGAGTAACGATTCTATGGAAACGACAGGATATTCTTTTGGGACACGAGTTTCTCCTGTCCGATGCACTATTCCTCCTTTAACGCATCCCACGCTCCCTCACATTGACGAATTAACACAGAAATTGCGTCGCTATGAAATACTATGGGTTCTGTGACATCTCTTTCTAAATTGAGTAACGTTCCTATGGAAACGACAGGATATTCTTTTGGGACACGAGTTTCTCCTGTCCGATGCACTATTCCTCCTTTAACGCATCCCTCGCTCCCTCACATTGACGAATTAACACAGAAATTGCCTGGCTATGAAATACTATGTGTTCTATGACATCTCCTTCTAAATTGAGTAACGTTTATATGGAAACGACAGGATATTCTTTTGGGACACGAGTTTCTCCTGTCCGATGCACTCTTCCTCCTTTAACGCATCCCTCGCTCCCTCACATAGACGAATTAACACAGAAATTGCGTCGCTATGAAATACTATGTGTTCTATGACATCTCCATCTAAATTGAGTAACGTTTACATGGAAACGACAGGATATTCTTTTGGGACACGAGTTTCTCCTGTCCGATGCACTATTCCTCCTTTAACGCATCCCTCGCTCCCTCACATTGACAAATTAACACAGAAATTGGGTCGCTATGAAATACTATGTGTTCTATGACATCTCCTTCTAAATTGAGTAACGTTTACATGGAAACGACAGGATATTCTTTAGGGACACGAGTTTCTCCTGTCCGAAGCTCTATTCCTCCTTTAACGCATCCCTCGCTCCCTCACACTGACGAATTAACACAGAAATTGCGTCGCTATGAAATACTATGCGTTCTATGACATCTCCTTCTAAATTGAGTAACGATTCTATGGAAACGACAGGATATTCTTTTGGGACACGAGTTTCTCCTGTCCGATGCACTATTCCTCCTTTAACGCATCCCACGCTCCCTCACATTGACAGATTAACACAGAAATTGCGTCGCTATGAAATACTATGTGTTCTATGACATCTCCTTCTAAATTGAGTAACGTTTACATGGAAACGACAGGATATTCTTTTGGGACACGAGTTTCTCCTGTCCGATGCACTATTCCTCCTTTAACGCATCCCTCGCTCCCTCACATTGACGAATTAACACAGAAATTGCGTCGCTATGAAATACTGTGGGTTCTATGACAACTCCTTCTAAATTGAGTAACGTTTATATGGAAACGACAGGATATTCTTTTGGGACACGAGTTTCTCCTGTCCGATGCACTATTCCTCCTTTAACGCATCCCTCGCTCCCTCACATTGACGAATTAACACAGAAATTGCGTCGCTATGAAATACTAAGTGTTCTATGAAATCTCCTTCTAAATTTAGTAACGTTTCTATGGAAACGACAGGATATTCTTTTGGGACACGAGATTCTCCTGTCCGATTCACTATTCCTCCTTTAACGCATCCCTCGCTCCCTCACATTGACGAATTAACACAGAAATTGCGTCGCTATGAAATACTATGGGTTCTATGACATCTCCTTCTAAATTGAGTAACGTTTAAATGGAATCGACAGGATAATCTTTTGCGACACGAGTTTCTCCTGTCCGATGCACTATTCCTCCTTTAACGCATCCCTCGCTCCCTCACATTGACGAATTAACACAGAAATTGCGTCGCTATGAAATACTATGTGTTCTATGACATCTCCTTCTAAATTGAGTAACGTTTATATGGAAACGACAGGATATTCTTTTGGGACACGAGTTTCTCCTGTCCGATGCACTCTTCCTCCTTTAACGCATCCCTCGCTCCCTCACATTGACGAATTAACACAGAAATTGCGTCGCTATGAAATACTATGGGTTCTATGACATCTCCTTCTAAATTGAGTAACGTTTATATGGAAACGACAGGATATTCTTTTGGGACACGAATTTCTCCTGTCCGATGCACTATTCCTCCTTTAACGCATCCCTCGCTCCCTCACATAGACGAATTAACACAGAAATTGCGTCGCTATGAAATACTATGGGTTCTATGACATCTCCTTCTAAATTGAGTAACGTTTATATGGAAACGACAGGATATTCTTTTGGGACACGAGTTTCTCCTGTCCAATGCACTATTCCTCCTTTAACGCATCCCTCGCTCCCTCACAATGACGAATTAACACAGAAATTGCGTCGCTATGAAATACTACGGGTTTTATGACATCTCCTTCTAAATTGAGTAACGTTTCTATGGAAACGACTGGATATTCTTTTGGGACACGAGTTTCTCCAGTCCGATGCACTATTCCTCCTTTAACGCATCCCTCGCTCCCTCACATTGACAAATTAACACAGAAATTGCGTCGCTATGAAATACTATGGGTTCTATGACATCTCCTTCTAAATTGTGTAACGCTTAAATGGAATCGACAGGATATTCTTTTGCGACACGAGTTTCTCCTGTCCAATGCACAATTCCTCCTTTAACGCATCCCTCGCTCCCTCACTTTGACGAATTAACACAGAAATTGCGTCGCTATGAAATACTATGGGTTCTATGACATCTCCTTCTAAATTGAGTAACGTTTATATGGAAACGACAGGATATTCTTTTGGGACACGAATTTCTCCTGTCCGATGCACTATTCCTCCTTTAACGCATCCCTCGCTCCCTCACATAGACGAATTAACACAGGAATTGCGTCGCTATGAAATACTATGGGTTCTATGACATCTCCTTCTAAATTGAGTAACGTTTATATGGAAACGACAGGATATTCTTTTGGGACACGAGTTTCTCCTGTCCGATGCACTACTCCTCCTTTAACGCATCCCTCGCTCCCTCACAATGACGAATTAACACAGAAATTGCGTTGCTATGAAATACTATGGGTTCTATGACATCTCCTGCTAAATTGAGTAACGTTTTTATGGAAACGACTGGATATTCTTTTGGGATCCGAGTTTCTCCTGTCCGATGCACTCTTCCTCCTTTAACGCATCCCTCGCTCCCTCACATTGACGAATTAACACAGAAATTGCGTCGCTATGAAATACTATGGGTTCTATGACATCTCCTTCTAAATTGAGTAACGTTTATATGGAAACGACAGGATATTCTTTAGGGACACGAGTTTCTCCTGTCCGATGCTCTATTCCTCCTTTAACGCATCCCTCGCTCCCTCACACTGACGAATTAACACAGAAATTGCGTCGCTATGAAATACTATGGGTTCTATGACATCTCCTTCTAAATTGAGTAACGATTCTATGGAAACGACTGGATATTCTTTTGGGATCCGAGTTTCTCCTGTCCGATGCACTCTTCCTCCTTTAACGCATCCCTCGCTCCCTCACATTGACGAATTAACACAGAAATTGCGTCGCTATGAAATACTATGGGTTCTATGACATCTCCTTCTAAATTGAGTAACGTTTATACGGAAACGACAGGATATTCTTTAGGGACACGAGTTTCTCCTGTCCGATGCTCTATTCCTCCTTTAACGCATCCCTCGCTCCCTCACACTGACGAATTAACACAGAAATTGCGTCGCTATGAAATACTATGGGTTCTATGGCATCTCCTTCTAAATTGAGTAACGATTCTATGGAAACGACAGGATATTCTTTTGGTACACGAGTTTCTCCTGTCCGATACACTATTCCTCCTTTAACGCATCCCTCGCTCCCTCACATTGACGAATTAACACAGAAATTGCGTCGCTATGAAATACTATGGGTTCTATGACATCTCCTTCTAAATTGAGTAACGTTTCTATGGAAACGACAGGATATTCTTTTGGGACACGAGTTTCTCCTGTCCGATGCACTATTCCTCCTTTAACGCATCCCTCTCTCCCTCACATTGACGAATTAACACAGAAATTGCGTCGCTATGAAATACTATGGGGTCTATGACATCTCTTTTTAAAATGAGTAACGTTTAAATAAAAACGACAGGATATTCTTTTGCGACACGAGTTTCTCCTGTCCGATGCACTATTCCTCCTTTAACGCATCCCTCGCTCCCTCACATTGACGAATTAACACAGAAATTGCGTCGCTATGAAATACTATGTGTTCTATGACGTCTCCTTCTAAATTGAATAACGTTTATATGGAAACGACAGGATATTCTATTGGGACACGAGTTTCTCCTGTCCGATGCACTCTTCCTCCTTTAACGCATCCCTCGCACCCTCACATTGACGAATTAACACAGAAATTGCGTCGCTATGAAATACTATGGGTTCTATGACATCTCCTTCTAAATTGAGTAACGTTTATATGGAAACGACAGGATATACTTTTGGGACACGAATTTCTCCTGTCCGATGCACTATTCCTCCTTTAACGCATCCCTCGCTCCCTCACATAGACGAATTAACACAGAAATTGCGTCGCTATGAAATACTATGTGTTCTATGACATCTCCTTCTAAATTGAGTAACGTTTATATGGAAACGACAGGATATTCTTTTGGGACACGAGTTCCTCCTGTCCGATGCACTATTCCTCCTTTAACGCATCCCTCGCTGCCTCACAATGACGAATTAACACAGAAATTGCGTCGCTATGAAATACTATGTGTTCTATGACATCTCCTGCTAAATTCAGTAACGTTTCTATGGAAACCACTGGATATTCTTTTGGGACCCGAGTTTCTCCTGTCCGATGCACTGTTCCTCCTTTAACGCATCCCTCGCTCCCTCACATTGACGAATTATCACAGAAATTGCGTCGCTATGAACTACTATGGGTTCTATGACATCTCCTTCTAAATTAAGTAACGTTTATATGGAAACGACAGGATATTCTTTTGGGACACGAGTTTCTCCTGTCCGATGCACTATTCCTCCTTTAACGCATCCCTCGCTCCCTCACATTGAGGAATTAACACAGAAATTGCGTCGCTATGAAATACTATGTGTTCTATGACATCTCCTTCTAAATTGAGTAACGTTTACATGGAAACGACAGGATATTCTTTTGGGACACGAGTTTCTACTGTCCGATGCACTATTCCTCCTTTAACGCATCAATCGCTCCCTCACATTGACGAATTAACACAGAAATTGCGTCGCTATGAAATACTGTGGGTTCTATGACAACTCCTTCTAAATTGAGTAACGTTTTTATGGAAACGACAGGATATTCTTTTGGGACACGAGTTTCTCCTGTCCGTTGCACTATTCCTCCTTTAACGCATCCCTCGCTCCCTCACATTGACGAATTAACACAGAAATTGCGTCGCTATGAAATACTAAGTGTTCTATGACATCTCCTTCTAAATTTAGTAACGATTCTATGGAAACGACAGGATATTCTTTTGGGACACGAGATTCTCCTGTCCGATTCACTATTCCTCCTTTAACGCATCCCTCGCTCCCTCACATTGACGAATTAACACAGATATTGAGTCGCTATGAAATACTATGGGTTTTATGACATCTCCTTCTAAATTGAATAACGTTTCTATGGAAACGACAGTATATTCTTTTGGGACACGAATTTCTCCTGTCTAATGCACTATTCCTCCTTTAACGCATCCCTCGCTCCCTCACATAGACGAATTAACACAGAAATTGCGTCGCTATGAAATACTATGTGTTCTATGACATCTCCTTCTAAATTGAGTAACGTTTATATGGAAACGACAGGATATTCTTTTGGGACACGAGTTTCTCCTGTCCAATGCACTATTCCTCCTTTAACGCATCCCTCGCTCCCTTACAATGACGAATTAACACAGAAATTGCGTCGCTATGAAATACTATGGGTTTTATGACATCTCCATCTAAATTGAGTAACGTTTCTATGGAAACGACTGGATATTCTTTTGGGACACGAGTTTCTCCAGTCCGATGCACTATTCCTCCTTTAACGCATCCCTCGCTCCCTCACATTGACAAATTAACACAGAAATTGCGTCGCTATGAAATACTAAGGGTTCTATGACATCTCCTTCTAAATTGAGTAACGTTTATATGGAAACGACAGTATATTTTTTTGGGACACGAATTTCTCCTGTCCAATGCACTATTCATCCTTTAACGCATCCCTCGCTCCCACACATAGACGAATTAACACAGAAATTCCGTCGTTATGAAATACTATGGGTTCTATGACATCTCCTTCCAAATTGAGTAACGTTTATATGGAAACGACAGGATATTCTTTAGGGACACGAGTTTCTCCTGTCCGATGCTCTATTCCTCCTTTAACGCATCCCTCGCTCCCTCACACTGACGAATTAACACAGAAATTGCGTCGCTATGAAATACTATGGGTTCTATGACATCTCCTTCTAAATTGAGTAACGATTCTATGGAAACGACTGGATATTCTTTTGGGATCCGAGTTTCTCCTGTCCGATGCACTCTTCCTCCTTTAACGCATCCCTCGCTCCCTCACATTGACGAATTAACACAGAAATTGCGTCGCTATGAAATACTATGGGTTCTATGACATCTCCTTCTAAATTGAGTAACGTTTATACGGAAACGACAGGATATTCTTTAGGGACACGAGTTTCTCCTGTCCGATGCTCTATTCCTCATTTAACGCATCCCTCGCTCCCTCACACTGACGAATTAACACAGAAATTGCGTCGCTATGAAATACTATGGGTTCTATGACATCTCCTTCTAAATTGAGTAACGATTCTATGGAAACGACAGGATATTCTTTTGGTACACGAGTTTCTCCTGTCCGATGCACTATTCCTCCTTTAACGCATCCCTCGCTCCCTCACATTGACGAATTAACACAGAAATTGCGTCGCTATGAAATACTATGGGTTCTATGACATCTCCTTCTAAATTGAGTAACGTTTCTATGGAAACGACAGGATATTCTTTTGGGACACGAGTTTCTCCTGTCCGATGCACTATTCCTCCTTTAACGCATCCCTCTCTCCCTCACATTGACGAATTAACACAGAAATTGCGTCGCTATGAAATACTATGGGGTCTATGACATCTCTTTTTAAAATGAGTAACGTTTAAATAAAAACGACAGGATATTCTTTTGCGACACGAGTTTCTCCTGTCCGATGCACTATTCCTCCTTTAACGCATCCCTCGCTCCCTCACATTGACGAATTAACACAGAAATTGCGTCGCTATGAAATACTATGTGTTCTATGACGTCTCCTTCTAAATTGAATAACGTTTATATGGAAACGACAGGATATTCTATTGGGACACGAGTTTCTCCTGTCCGATGCACTCTTCCTCCTTTAACGCATCCCTCGCACCCTCACATTGACGAATTAACACAGAAATTGCGTCGCTATGAAATACTATGGGTTCTATGACATCTCCTTCTAAATTGAGTAACGTTTATATGGAAACGACAGGATATACTTTTGGGACACGAATTTCTCCTGTCCGATGCACTATTCCTCCTTTAACGCATCCCTCGCTCCCTCACATAGACGAATTAACACAGAAATTGCGTCGCTATGAAATACTATGTGTTCTATGACATCTCCTTCTAAATTGAGTAACGTTTATATGGAAACGACAGGATATTCTTTTGGGACACGAGTTCCTCCTGTCCGATGCACTATTCCTCCTTTAACGCATCCCTCGCTGCCTCACAATGACGAATTAACACAGAAATTGCGTCGCTATGAAATACTATGTGTTCTATGACATCTCCTGCTAAATTCAGTAACGTTTCTATGGAAACCACTGGATATTCTTTTGGGACCCGAGTTTCTCCTGTCCGATGCACTGTTCTTCCTTTAACGCATCCCTCGCTCCCTCACATTGACGAATTATCACAGAAATTGCGTCGCTATGAACTACTATGGGTTCTATGACATCTCCTTCTAAATTAAGTAACGTTTATATGGAAACGACAGGATATTGTTTTGGGACACGAGTTTCTCCTGTCCGATGCACTATTCCTCCTTTAACGCATCCCTCGCTCCCTCACATTGAGGAATTAACACAGAAATTGCGTCGCTATGAAATACTGTGTGTTCTATGACATCTCCTTCTAAATTGAGTAACGTTTACATGGAAACGACAGGATATTCTTTTGGGACACGAGTTTCTACTGTCCGATGCACTATTCCTCCTTTAACGCATCAATCGGTCCCTCACATTGACGAATTAACACAGAAATTGCGTCGCTATGAAATACTGTGGGTTCTATGACAACTCCTTCTAAATTGATTAACGTTTTTATGGAAACGACAGGATATTCTTTTGGGACACGAGTTTCTCCTGTCCGTTGCACTATTCCTCCTTTAACGCATCCCTCGCTCCCTCACATTGACGAATTAACACAGAAATTGCGTCGCTATGAAATACTAAGTGTTCTATGACATCTCCTTCTAAATTTAGTAACGATTCTATGGAAACGACAGGATATTCTTTTGGGACACGAGATTCTCCTGTCCGATTCACTATTCCTCCTTTAACGCATCCCTCGCTCCCTCACATTGACGAATTAACACAGATATTGAGTCGCTATGAAATACTATGGGTTTTATGACATCTCCTTCTAAATTGAATAACGTTTCTATGGAAACGACAGTATATTCTTTTGGGACACGAATTTCTCCTGTCCAATGCACTATTCCTCCTTTAACGCATCCCTCGCTCCCTCACATAGACGAATTAACACAGAAATTGCGTCGCTATGAAATACTATGGGTTCTATGACATCTCCTTCTAAATTGAGTAACGTTTATATGGAAACGACAGGATATTCTTTTGGGACACGAGTTTCTCCTGTCCAATGCACTATTCCTCCTTTAACGCATCCCTCGCTCCCTTACAATGACGAATTAACACAGAAATTGCGTCGCTATGAAATACTATGGGTTTTATGACATCTCCTTCTAAATTGAGTAACGTTTCTATGGAAACGACTGGATATTCTTTTGGGACACGAGTTTCTCCAGTCCGATGCACTATTCCTCCTTTAACGCATCCCTCGCTCCCTCACATTGACAAATTAACACAGAAATTGCGTCGCTATGAAATACTAAGGGTTCTATGACATCTCCTTCTAAATTGAGTAACGTTTATATGGAAACGACAGTATATTTTTTTGGGACACGAATTTCTCCTGTCCAATGCACTATTCATCCTTTAACGCATCCCTCGCTCCCACACATAGACGAATTAACACAGAAATTCCGTCGTTATGAAATACTATGGGTTCTATGACATCTCCTTCCAAATTGAGTAACGTTTATATGGAAACGACAGGATATTCTTTTGGGACACGAGTTTCTCCTGTCCAATGCACTATTCGTCCTTTAACGCATCCCTCGCTCCCTCACAATGACGAATTAACACAGAAATTGCGTCGCTATGAAATACTATGGGTTTTAAGACATCTCCTTCTAAATTGAGTAACGTTTCTATGGATACGAATGGATATTCTTTTGGGACACGAGTTTCTCCAGTCCGATGCATTATTCCTCCTTTAACGCATCCCTCGCTCCCTCACATTGACAAATTAACACAGAAATTGCGTCGCTATGAAATACTATGGGTTCTATGACATCTCCTTCTAAATTGAGTAACGTTTAAATGGAATCGACAGGATATTCTTCTGCGACACGAGTTTCTACTGTCCAATGCACTATTCCTCCTTTAACGCATCCCTCGCTCCCTCACATTGACGAATTAACACAGAAATTGCGTCGCTATGAAATACTATGTGTTTAATGACATCTCCTTTTAAATTGGGTAAAGTTTATATGGAAACGACAGGATATTCTTTTGGGACACGAGTTTCTCCTGTCCGATGCACTCTTCCTCCTTTAACGCATCCCACGCTCCCTCACATTGACGAATTAACACAGACATTGCGTCGCTATGAAATACAATGGGTTCTATGACATCTCCTTCTTAATTGAGTAACGTTTATATGGAAACGACAGGATATTCTTTTGGGACACGAATTTCTCCTGTCCGATGCACTATTCCTCCTTTAACGCATCCCTCGCTCCCTCACATTGACGAATTAACACAGAAATTGCGTCGCTATGAAATACTATGGGTTCTATGACATCTCCTTCTAAATTGAGTAACGTTTAAATGGAATCGACAGGAAATTCTTTTGCGACACGAGTTTCTCGTGTCCGATGCACTATTCCTCCTTCAACGCATCCCTCGCTCCCTCACATTGACGAATTAACACAGGAATTGCGTCGCTATGAAATACTATGTGTTCTATGACATCTCCTTCTAAATTGAATAACGTTTATATGGAAACGACAGGATATTCTATTGGGACACGAGTTTCTCCTGTCCGATGCACTCTTCCTCCTTTAACGCATCCCTCGCACCCTCACATTGACGAATTAACACAGAAACTGCGTCGCTATGAAATACTATGGGTTCTATGACATCTCCTGCTAAATTCAGTAACGTTTCTATGGAAACCACTGGATATTCTTTTGGGACCCGAGTTTCTCCTGTCCGATGCACTGTTCCTCCTTTAACGCATCCCTCGCTTCCTCACATTGACGAATTAACACAGAAATTGCGTCGCTATGAAATACTAAGTGTTCTATGACATCTCCTTCTAAATTTAGTAACGTTTCTATGGAAACGACAGGATATTCTTTTGGGACACGAGATTCTCCTGTCCGATTCACTATTCCTCCTTTAACGCATCCCTCGCTCCCTCACATTGACGAATTAACACAGATATTGAGTCGCTATGAAATACTATGGGTTTTATGACATCTCCTTCTAAATTGAGTAACGTTTCTATGGAAACGACAGGATATTCTTTTGGGACACGAGTTTCTCCAGTCCGATGCACTATTCCTCCTTTAACGCATCCCTCGCTCCCTCACATTGACGAATTAACACAGAAATTGCGTCGCTATGAAATACTATGGGTTCTATGACATCTCCTTCTAAATTGAGTAACGTTTAAATGGAATCGACAGGATATTATTTTGCGACACGAGTTTCTCCTATCCGATGCACTATTCCTCCTTTAACGCATCCCTCGCTCCCTCACATTGACGAATTAACACAGAAATTGCGTCGCTATGAAATACTATGTGTTCTATGACATCTCCTTCTAAATTGAGTAACGTTTATATGGAAACGACAGGATATTCTTTTGGGACACGAGTTTCTCCTGTCCGATGCACTCTTCCTCCATTAACGCATCCCTCGCTCCCTCACATTGACGAATTAACACAGAAATTGCGTCGCTATGAAATACTATGGGTTCTATGAGATCTCCTTCTAAATTGAGTAACGTTTATATGGAAACGACAGGATATTCTTTTGGGACACGAATTTCTCCTGTCCAATGCACTATTCCTCCTTTAACGCATCCCTCGCTCCCTCACATAGACGAATTAACACAGAAATTGCGTCGCTATGAAATACTATGGGTTCTATGACATCTCCTTCTAAATTGAGTAACGTTTCTATGGAAACGACAGGATATTCTTTTGGGACACGAGTTTCTCCTGTCCAATGCACTATTCCTCCTTTAACGCATCCCTCGCTCCCTCACAATGACGAATTAACACAGAAATTTCGTCGCTATGAAATACTATGGGTTTTATGACATCTCCTTCTAAATTGAGTAACGTTTCTATGGAAACGACTGGATATTCTTTTGGGACACGAGTTTCTCCAGTCCGATGCACTATTCCTCCTTTAACGCATCCCTCGCTCCCTCACATTGACAAATTAACACAGAAATTGCGCCGCTATGAAATACTATGGGTTCTATGCCATCTCCTTTTAAATTGAGTAACGTTTAAATGGAATCGACAGGATATTCTTCTGCGACACGAGTTTCTCCTGTCCAATGCACTATTCCTCCTTTAACGCATCCCTCGCTCCCTCACATTGACGCATTATCACAGAAATTGCGTCGCTATGAAATACTATGGGTTCTATGACATCTCCTTCTAAATTGAGTAACGTTTATATGGAAACGACAGGATATTCTTTTGGGCCACGAGATTCTCGTGTCCGATTCACTATTCCTCCTTTAACGCATCCCTCGCTCCCTCACATTGACGAATTAACACAGAAATTGAGTCGCTATGAAATACTATGGGTTTTATGACATCTCCTTCTAAATTGAGTAACGTTTCTATGGAAACGACTGGATATTCTTTTGGGACACGAGTTTCTCCAGTCCGATGCACTATTCCTCCTTTAACGCATCCCTCGCTCCCTCACATTGACGAATTAACACAGAAATTGCGTCGCTATGAAATACTATGGGTTCTATGACATCTCCTTCAAAATTGGGTAACGTTTAAATGGAATCGACAGGATATTCTTTTGCGACACGAGTTTCTCCTCTCCGATGCACTATTCCTCCTTTAACGCATCCCTCGCTCCCTCACAATGACGAATTAACACAGAAATTGCGTCGCTATGAAATACTATGGGTTTTATGGCATCTCCTTCTAAATTGAGTAACGTTTCTATGGATACGAATGGATATTCTTTTGGGGCACGAGTTTCTCCAGTCCGATGCATTATTCCTCCTTTAACGCATCCCTCGCTCCCTCACATTGACAAATTAACACAGAAATTGCGTCGCTATGAAATACTATGGGTTCTATGACATCTCCTTCTAAATTGAGTAACGTTTAAATGGAATCGACAGGATATTCTTCTGCGACACGAGCTTCTCCTGTCCAATGCACTATTCCTCCTTTAACGCATCCCTCGCTCCCTCACATTGACGAATTAACACAGAAATTGCGTCGCTATGAAATACTATGTGTTTAATGACATCTCCTTCTAAATTGAGTAAAGTTTATATGGAAACGACAGGATATTCTTTTGGGACACGAGTTTCTCCTGTCCGATGCACTCTTCCTCCTTTAACGCATCCCTCGCTCCCTCACATTGACGAATTAACACAGACATTGCGTCGCTATGAAATACTATGGGTTCTATGACATCTCCTTCTAAATTGAGTAACGTTTATATGGAAACGACAGGATATTCTTTTGGGACACGAATTTCTCCTGTCCGATGCACTATTCCTCCTTTAACGCATCCCTCGCTCCCTCACATTGACGAATTAACACAGAAATTGCGTCGCTATGAAATACTATGGGTTCTATGACATCTCCTTCTAAATTGAGTAACGTTTAAATGGAATCGACAGGAAATTCTTTTGCGACACGAGTTTCTCCTGTCCGATGCACTCTTCCTCCTTTAACGCATCCCTCGCACCCTCACATTGACGAATTAACACAGAAACTGCGTCGCTATGAAATACTATGGGTTCTATGGCATCTCCTTCTAAATTGAGTAACGTTTATATGGAAACGACAGGATATACTATTGGGACACGAATTTCTCCTGTCCGATGCACTATTCCTCCTTTAACGCATCCCTCGCTCCCTCACATAGACGAATTAACACAGAAATTGCGTCGCTATGAAATACTATGGGTTCTATGACATCTCCTTCTAAATTGAGTAACGTTTATATGGAAACGACAGGATATTCTTTTGGGACACGAGTTCCTCCTGTCTGATGCACTATTCCTCCTTTAACGCATCCCTCGCTCCCCTACAATGACGAATTAACACAGAAATTGCGTCGCTATGAAATACTATGTGTTCTATGACATCTCCTGCTAAATTCAGTAACGTTTCTATGGAAACCACTGGATATTCTTTTGGGACCCGAGTTTCTCCTGTCCGATGCACTGTTCCTCCTTTAACGCTTCCCTCGCTCCCTCACATTGACGAATAATCACAGAAATTGCGTCGCTATGAACTACTATGGGTTCTATGACATCTCCTTCTAAATTAAGTAACGTTTATATGGAAACGACAGGATATTCTTTTGGGACACGAGTTTCTCCTGTCCGATGCACTATTCCTCCTTTAACGCATCCCTCGCTCCCTCACATTGACGAATTAACACAGAAATTTCGTCGCTATGAAATACTGTGGGTTCTATGACAACTCCTTCTAAATTGAGTAACGTTTATACGGAAACGACAGGATATTCTTTTGGGACACGAGTTTCTCCTGTCCGATGCACTATTCCTCCTTTAACGCATCCCTCGCTCCCTCACATTGACGAATTAACACAGAAATAGCGTCGCTATGAAATACTAAGTGTTCTATGACATCTCCTTCTAAATTTAGTAACGTTTCTATGGAAACGACAGGATATTCTTTTGGGACACGAGATTCTCCTGTCCGATTCACTATTCCTCCTTTAACGCATCCCTCGCTCCCTCACATTGACGAATTAACACAGATATTGAGTCGCTATGAAATACTATGGGTTTTATGACATCTCCTTCTAAATTTAGTAACGTTTCTATGGAAACGACACGATATTCTTTTGGGACACGAGTTTCTCCAGTCCGATGCACTTTTCCTCCTTTAACGCATCCCTCGCTCCCTCACATTGACGAATTAACACAGAAATTGCGTCGCTATGAAATACTATGGGTTCTATGACATGTCCTTCTAAATTGAGTAACGTTTAAATGGAATCGACAGGATATTCTTTTGCGACACGAGTTTCTCCTATCCGATGCACTATTCCTCCTTTAACGCATCCCTCGCTCCCTCACATTGACGAATTAACACAGAAATTGCGTCGCTATGAAATACTATGTGTTCTATGACATCTCCTTCTAAATTGAGTAACGTTTATATGGAAACGACAGGATATTCTTTTGGGACACGAGTTTCTCCTGTCCGATGCACTCTTCCTCCTTTAACGCATCCCTCGCTCCCTCACATTGACGAATTAACACAGAAATTGCGTCGCTATGAAATACTATGGGTTCTATGACATCTCCTTCTAAATTGAGTAACGTTTATATGGAAACGACAGGATATTCTTTTGGGACACGAATTTCTCCTGTCCAATGCACTATTCCTCCTTTAACGCATCCCTCGCTCCCTCACATACACAAATTAACACAGAAATTGCGTCGCTATTAAATACTATGGGTTCTATGACATCTCCTTCTAAATTGAGTAACGTTTATGTGGAAACGACAGGATATTCTTTTGGGACACGAGTTTCTCCTGTCCAATGCACTATTCCTCCTTTAACGCATCCCTCGCTCCCTCACAATGACGAATAACACAGAAATTTCGTCGCTATGAAATACTATGGGTTTTATGACATCTCCTTCTAAATTGAGTAACGTTTCTATGGAAACGACTGGATATTCTTTTGGGACACGAGTTTCTCGAGTCCAATGCACTATTCCTCCTTTAACGCATCCCTCGCTCCCTCACATTGACAAATTAACACAGAAATTGCGTCGCTATGAAATAATATGGGTTCTATGACATCTCCTTTTAAATTGAGTAACGTTTAAATGGAATCGACAGGATATTCTTCTGCGACACGAGTTTCTCCTGTCCAATGCACTATTCCTCCTTTAACGCATCCCTCGCTCCCTCACATTGACGAATTATCACAGAAATTGCGTCGCTATGAAATACTATGGGTTCTATGACATCTCCTTCTAAATTGAGTAACGTTTATATGGAAACGGCAGGATATTCTTTTGGGCCACGAGATTCTCCTGTCCGATTCACTATTCCTCCTTTAACGCATCCCTCGCTCCCTCACATTGACGAATTAACACAGAAATTGCGTCGCTATGAAATACTATGGGTTCTATGACATCTCCTTCTAAATTGAGTAACGTTTAAATGGAATCGACAGGATATTCTCTTGCGACACGAGTTTCTCCTGTCCGATGCACTATTCCTCCTTTAACGCATCCCTCGCTCCCTCACATTGACGAATTAACACAGAAATAGCGTCGCTATGAAATACTATGTGTTCTATGACATCTCCTTCTAAAATGAGTAACGTTTATATGGAAACGACAGGAAATTCTTTTGGGACACGAGTTTCTCCTGTCCGATGCACTCTTCCTCCTTTAACGCATCCCTCGCTCCCTCACATTGACGAATTAACACAGAAATTGCGTCGCTATGAAATACTATGGGTTCTATGACATCTCCTTCTAAATTGAGTAACGTTTATATGGAAACGACAGGATATTCTTTTGGGACACGAATTTCTCCTGTCCGATGCACTATTCCTCCTTTAACGCATCCCTCGCTCCCTCACATAGACGAATTAACACAGAAATTGCGTCGCTATGAAATACTATGGGTTCTATGACATCTCCTTCTAAATTGAGTAACGTTTATATGGAAACGACAGGTTATTCTTTTGGGACACGAGTTTCTCCTGTCCGATGTACTATTCCTCCTTTAACGCATCCCTCGCTCCCTCACAATGACGAATTAACACAGAAATTGCGTCGCTATGAAATACTATGGGTTCTAAGACATCTCCTGCTAAATTGAGTAACGTTTCTATGGAAACGACTGGATATTCTTTTGGGATCCGAGTTTCTCCTGTCCGATGCACTATTCCACCTTTAACGCATCCCTCGCTCCCTCACATTGACGAATACGAATTATCACAGAAATTGCGTCGCTATGAAATACTATGGGTTCTATGACATCTCCTTCTAAAATTGAGTAACGTTAATATGGAGACGACAGGATATTCTTTTGGGACACGAGGTTTCTCCTGTCCGATGCACTATTCCTCCTTAACGCATCCCTCGCTCCCTCACATTGACGAATTAACACAGAAATTGCGTCGCTATGAAATACTACGTGTTCTATGACATCTCCTTCTAAATTTAGTAACGTTTCTATGGATACGACAGGATATTCTTTTGGACACGAGATTCTCCTGTCCGATTCACTATTCCTCCTTTAACGCATCCCTCGCTCCCTCACATTGTCGAATTAACACAGACATTGAGTCGCTATGAAATACTATGGGTTTTATGACATCTCCTTCTAAATTGAGTAACGTTTCTATGGAAACGACTAGATATTCTTTTGGGACACGAGTTTCTCCAGTCCGATGCACTATTCCTCCTTTAACGCATCCCTCGATCCCACACATTGACGAATTAACACAGAATTGCGGTCGCTATGAAATACTATGGGTTCTATGACAACTCCTTCTAATTGAGTAACGTTTAAATGGAATCGACAGGATATTTTTTGCGACACGAGTTTCTCCTGTCCGATGCACTATTCCTCCTTTAAACGCATCCCTCGCTCCCTCACATTGACGAATTAACACAGAAATTGCGTCGCTATGAAATACTATGTGTTTAATGACATCTCCTTCTAAATTGAGTAACTTTTTTATGGAAACGACAGGATATTCTTTTGGGACACGAGTTTCTCCTGTCCGATGCACTCTTCCTCCTTTAACGCATCCCTCGCTCCCTCACATTGACTAATTAACACAGAAATTGCGTCGCTATGAAATACTATGGGTTCTATGACATCTCCTTCTAAATTGAGTAACGTTTATATGGAAAAGAACAGGATATTCTTTTGGGACACGAGTTTCTCAATGTCCGATGCACTATTCCTCCTTTAACGCATCCCTCGCTCCCTCACATTGACGAATTAACACAGAAATTGCGTCGCTATGAAATACTATGGGTTCTATGACATCTCCTTCTAAATCGAGTAACGTTTATATGGAAATGACAGGATATTCTTTTGGGACACGAGTTTCTCCTGTCCGATGCACTATTCCTCGTTTAACGCATCCCTCGCTCCCCTCACATTGACAAATTTACACAGAAATTGCTTCGCTATGAAATACTATGTGTTCTATGACATATGCTTCTAAATTGAGTAACGTTTATATGGAAACGACAGGATATTCTTTTTGGGACACGAGTTTCTCCTGTCCGATGCTCTATTCCTCCTTTAACGCATCCCTCGCTCCCTCACACTGACGAATTAACACAGAAATTGCGTCGCTATGAAATACTATGGGTTCTATGACATCTCCTTCTAAATTGAGTAAGGTTTCTATGGAAACGACAGAATATTCCTTTGGGACAAACGAGTTTTCTCCCTGTCCAATGCACTATTCCTCCTTTAAACGAATCCCACGCTCCCTCACATTGACGAATTAACACAGAAATTGCGTCGCTATGAAATACTATGGGTTCTATGACATCTCCTTCTAAGTTGAGTAACGTTTCTATGGAAACGACAGGATATTCTTTGGGACACGAGATTCTCCTGTCCGATGCACTATTCCTCCTTTAACGCATCCCTCGCCCCCTCACATTGAGGAATTAACACAGAAATTGCGTCGCTATGGAAATACTATGGGTTCTATGACATCTCCTTCTAAATTGAAATAACGTTACTATGGAAACGACAGGATATTCTTTTGGGACACGAGTTTCTCCCGTCCGATGCACTATTCCTCCTTTAACGCATCCTCGCTCCCTCACATTGACGAATTAACATAGAAATTCCGTCGCTATGATATACTATGTGTTTCTATGACGTCTCCTTCTAAATCGAGTAACGATTATGTGGAACGACAGGATATTCTTTTGGAGACACGAGTTTCTCCTGTCCGATGCACTATTCCTCCTTTAACGCATCCCTCGCTCCCTCACATTGACGAATTAACACAGAAATTGGCGTCGCTATGAAATACTATGTGTTCTATGACATCTCCTTCTAAATTTAGTAACGTTTCTATGGAAACGACAGGATATTCTTTTGAGACACGAGATTCTCCTGTCCGATTCACTATTCCTCCTTTAAACGCATCCCTCGCTCCCTCACATTGACGAATTAACACAGAAATTGAGTCGCTATGAAATACTATGTGGGTTTTATGACATCTCCTCTATATTCAGTAACGTTTCTATGGAAACTACTAGATATTCTTTTGGGACACGAGTTTCTCCCAGTCCGATGCACTATTCCTCCTTTAACGCATCCCTCGCTCCCACACATTGACGAATTAACACAGAAATTGCGTCGCTATGAAATACTATGGGTTCTATGACATCTCCTTCTAAATTGAGTAATGTTTAAATGGAATCGTCAGGATATTCTTTGCGACACGAGTTTCTCCTGTCCGATGCACTATTCCTCCTTTAACGCATCCCTCGCTCCCTCACATTGACGAATTAACACAGAAATTGCGTCGCTATGAAATACTATGTGTTCTATGACATATGCTTCTAAATTGAGTAACGTTTATATGGAAACGACAGGGTATTCTTTTGGGACACGAGTTACTCCTGTCCGATGCTCTATTCCTCCTTTAACGCATCCCTCGCTCCCTCACACTGACGAATTAACACAGAAATTGCGTCGCTATGAAATGCTATGGGTTCTATGACATCTCCTTCTAAATTGAGTAACGTTTCTATGGAAACGACAGGATATTCCTTTGGGACACGAGTTTCTCCTGTCCAATGCACTATTCCTCCTTTAACGCATCCCTCGCTCCCTCACATTGACGAATTAACACAGAAATTGCGTCGCTATGAAATACTATGTGTTCTATGACATCTCCTTCTAAATTGAGTAACGTTTATATGGAAACGACAGGATATTCTTTTGGGACACGAGTTTCTCCTGTCCGATGCACTCTTCCTCCTTTAACGCATCCCTCGCTCCCTCACATTGACGAATTAACACAGAAATTGCGTCGCTATGAAATACTATGGGTTCTATGACATCTCCTTCTAAATTGAGTAACGTTTATATGGAAACGACAGGATATTCTTTTGGGACACGAGTTTCTCCTGTCCAATGCACTATTCCTCCTTTAACGCATCCCTCGCTCCCTCACAATGACGAATTAACACAGAAATTGCGTCGCTATGAAATACTATGGGTTTTATGACATCTCCTTCTAAATTGAGTAACGTTTCTATGGAAACGACTGGATATTCTTTTGGGACACGAGTTTCTCCAGTCCGATGCACTATTCCTCCTTTAACGCATCCCTCGCTCCCTCACATTGACGAATTAACACAGAAATTGCGTCGCTATGAAATACTATGAGTTGTATGACTTCTTCTTCTAAATCGAGTAACGTTTCTATGGAAACGTCAGGATTTACTTTTGGGACACGAGTTTCTCCTGTCTGATGCACTATTCCTCGTTTAACGCATCCCTCGCTCCCTCACATTGACAAATTTACACAGAAATTGCTTCGCTATGAAATACTATGGGTTCTATGACATCTCCTTCTAAATTGAGTAACGTTTATATGGAAACGACAGGATATTCTTTTGGGACACGAGTTTCTCATGTCCGATGCACTATTCCTCCTTTAACGCATCCCTCGCTCCCTCACATTGACGAATTAACACAGAAATTGCGTCGCTATGAAATACTATGTGTTCTATTACATCTCCTTCTAAATCGAGTAACGTTTATATGGAAACGACAGGATATTCTTTTGGGACACGAGTTTCTCCTGTCTGATGGACTATTCCTCGTTTAACGCATCCCTCGCTCCCTCACATTGACAAATTTACACAGAAATTGCTTCGCTATGAAATACTATGTGTTCTATGACATATGCTTCATCAATTGAGTAACGTTTATATGGAAACGACAGGATATTCTTTTGGGACACGAGTTTCTCCTGTCCGATCCTCTATTCCTCCTTTAACGCATCCCTCGCTCCCTCACACTGACGAATTAACACAGAAATTGCGTCGCTATGAAATACTATGGGTTCTATGACATCTCCTTCTAAATTGAGTAACGTTTCTATGGAAACGACAGGATATTACTTTGGGACACGAGTTTCTCCTGTCCAATGCACTATTCCTCCTTTAACGCATCCCACGCTCCCTCACATTGACGAATTAACACAGAAATTGCGTCGCTATGAAATACTATGGGTTCTATGACATCTCCTTCTAAATTGAGTAACGTTTCTATGAAAACGACAGGATATTCTTTTGGGACACGAGTTTCTCCTGTCCGATGCACTATTCCTCCTTTAACGCATCCCTCGCTCCCTCACATTGACGAATTAACACAGAAATTGAGTCGCTATGAAATACTATGGGTTTTATGACATCTCCTTCTAAATTCAGTAACGGTTCTATGGAAACGACTAGATATTCTTTTGGGACTCGAGTTTCTCCAGTCCGATGCACTATTCCTCCTTTAACGCATCCCTCGCTCCCACACATTGACGTATTAACACAAACATTGCGTCGCTATGAAATACTATGGGTTCTATGACATCTCCTTCTAAATTGAGTAACGTTTAAATGGAATCGACAGGATATTCTTTGGGACACGAGTTTCTCCTACCCGATGCACTATTCCTCCTTTAACGCATCCCTCGCCCCTCACATTGACGAATTAACACAGAAATTGCGTCGCTATGATATAGTATGTGTACTATGACATCTCCTTCTAAATTGAGTAACGTTTATATGGAAAGGACAGGATATTCTTTTGGGACACGAGTTTCTCGTGTCCGATGCACTATTCCTCCTTTAACGCATCCCTCGCTCCATCACATTGACGAATTAACACAGAAATTGCGTCGCAACGATATACTATGGGTTCTATAACATCTCCTTCTAAATTGAGTAACGTTCATATGGAAACGACAGGATATTCTTTTGGGACACGAGTTTCTCCTGTCCGATGCACTATTCCTCCTTTAACGCATTCCTCGCTCCCTCACATTGACGAATTAACACAGAAATCGCGTCGCTATGAAATACTATGGGTTCTATGACATCTCCTTCTAGATTGAATAACGTTTATATGGAAACGACAGGATATTCTTTTGGGACACGAGTTTCTCCTGTCTGATGCACCATTCCTCCTTTAACGAATCCCTCGCTCCCTCACATTGACGAATTAACACAGACATTGCGTCGCTATGAAATACTATGGGTTCTATGACATCTCCTTCTAAATCGAGTAACGTTTATATGGAAACAACAGGATATTCTTTTGGGACACGAGTTTCTCCTGTCAGATGCACTATTCCTCCTTTAACGCATCCCTCGCTCCCTCACATTGACGAATTAACACAGAAATTGCGTCGCTATGAAATACTATGTGTTTAACGACATCTCCTTCTAAATTGAGTAACGTCTATATGGAAACGACAGGATATTCTTTTGGGACACGAGTTTCTCCTGTCCGATGCACTCTTCCTCCTTTAACGCATCCCTCGCTCCCTCACATCGACGAATTAACACAGAAATTGCGTCGCTATGAAATACTATGGGTTCTATGACATCTCCTTCTAAATTGAGTAACGTTTATATGGAAACGACAGGATATTCTTTTGGGACACGAGTTTCTCCTGTCCGATGCGCTATTCCTCCTTTAACGCATCCCTCGATCCCTCACATTCACGAATTAAAACAGAAATTGCGTCGCTATGAAATACTATGTGTTCTAACACATCTCCTTCTAAATCGAGTAACGTTTATATGGAAACGACAGGATATTCTTTTGGGACACGAGTTTCTCCTGTCCGATGCACTATTCCTCGTTTAACGCATCCCTCGCTCCCTCACATTGACAAATTTACACAGAAATTGCTTCGCTATGAAATACTATGTGTTCTATGACATATGCTTCTAAATTGAGTAACGTTTATATGGAAACGTCAGGGTATTCTTTTGGGACACGAGTTTCTCCTGTCCGATGCTCTATTCCTCCTTTAACGCATCCCTCGCTCCCTCACACTGACGAATTAACACAGAAATTGCGTCGCTATGAAATGCTATGGGTTCTATGACATCTCCTTCTAAATTGAGCAACGTTTCTATGGAAACGACAGGATATTCCTTTGGGACACGAGTTTCTCCTGTCCAATGCACTATTCCTCCTTTAACGCATCCCTCGCTCCCTCACATTGACGAATTAACACAGAAATTGCGTCGCTATGAAATACTATGTGTTCTATGACATCTCCTTCTAAATTGAGTAACGTTTATATGGAAACGGCAGGATATTCTTTTGGGACACGAGTTTCTCCTGTCCGATGCACTCTTCCTCCTTTAACGCTTCCCTCGCTCCCTCACATTGACGAATTAACACAGAAATTGCGTCGCTATGAAATACTATGGGTTCTATGACATCTCCTTCTAAATTGAGTAACGTTTATATGGAAACGACAGGATATTCTTTTGGGACACGAGTTTCTCCTGTCCAATGCACTATTCCTCCTTTAACGCATCCCTCGCTCCCTCACAATGACGAATTAACACAGAAATTGCGTCGCTATGAAATACTATGGGTTTTATGACATCTCCTTCTAAATTGAGTAACGTTTCTATGGAAACGACTGGATATTCTTTTGGGACACGAGTTTCTCCAGTCCGATGCACTATTCCTCCTTTAACGCATCCCTCGCTCCCTCACATTGACGAATTAACACAGAAATTGCGTCGCTATGAAATACTATGAGTTGTATGACTTCTTCTTCTAAATCGAGTAACGTTTCTATGGAAACGTCAGGATTTACTTTTGGGACACGAGTTTCTCCTGTCTGATGCACTATTCCTCGTTTAACGCATCCCTTGCTCCCTCACATTGACAAATTTACACAGAAATTGCTTCGCTATGAAATACTATGGGTTCTATGACATCTCCTTCTAAATTGAGTAACGTTTATATGGAAACGACAGGATATTCTTTTGGGACACGAGTTTCTCATGTCCGATGCACTATTCCTCCTTTAACGCATCCCTCGCTCCCTCACATTGACGAATTAACACAGAAATTGCGTCGCTATGAAATACTATGTGTTCTATTACATCTCCTTCTAAATCGAGTAACGTTTATATGGAAACGACAGGATATTCTTTAGGGACACGAGTTTCTCCTGTCTGATGCACTATTCCTCGTTTAACGCATCCCTCGCTCCCTCACATTGACAAATTTACACAGAAATTGCTTCGCTATGAAATACTATGTGTTCTATGACATATGCTTCATCAATTGAGTAACGTTTATATGGAAACGACAGGATATTCTTTTGGGACACGAGTTTCTCCTGTCCGATCCTCTATTCCTCCTTTAACGCATCCCTCGCTCCCTCACATTGACGAATTAACACAGAAATTGCGTCGCTATGAAATACTATGGGTTCTATGACATCTCCTTCTAAATTGAGTAACGTTTCTATGGAAACGACAGGATATTCTTTTGGGACACGAGTTTCTCCTGTCCGATGCACTATTCCTCCTTTAACGCATCTCTCGCTCCCTCACATTGACGAATTAACACAGAAATTGAGTCGCTATGAAATACTATGGGTTTTATGACATCTCCTTCTAAATTCAGTAACGGTTCTATGGAAACGACTAGATGTTCTTTTGGGACACGAGTTTCTCCAGTCCGATGCACTATTCCTCCTTTAACGCATCCCTCGCTCCCACACATTGACGTATTAACACAAACATTGCGTCGCTATGAAATACTATGGGTTCTATGACATCTCCTTCTAAATTGAGTAACGTTTAAATGGAATCGACAGGATATTCTTTTGCGACACGAGTTTCTCCTGTCCGATGCACTATTCCTCCTTTAACGCTTCCCTCGCTCCCTCACATTGACGAATTAACACAGAAATTGCGTCGCTATGAAATACTATGGGTTCTATGACATCTCCTTCTAAATTGAGTAACGTTTATATGGAAACGACAGGATATTCATTTGGGACACGAGTTTCTCCTGTCCGATGCACTATTCCTCCTTTAACGCATCGCTCGCTCCCTCACATTGACGAATTAAAACAGAATTTGCGTCGCTATGAAATACTATGTGTTCTATGACATCTCCTTCTAAATCGAGTAACGTTTATATGGAAACGACAGGATATTCTTTTGGGACACGAGTTTCTCCTGTCCGATGCACTATTCCTCGTTTAACGCATCCCTCGCTCCCTCACATTGACAAATTTACACAGAAATTGCTTCGCTATGAAATACTATGTGTTCTATGACATATGCTTCTAAATTGAGTAACGTTTATATGGAAACGACAGAATATTCTTTTGGGACACGAGTTTCTCCTGTCCGATGCTCTATTCCTCCTTTAACGCATCCCTCGCTCCCTCACACTGACGAATTAACACAGAAATTGCGTCGCTATGAAATACTATGGGTTCCATGACATCTCCTTCTAAATTGAGTAACGTTTCTATGGAAACGACAGGATATTCCTTTGGGACACGAGTTTCTCCTGTCCAATGCACTATTCCTCCTTTAACGCATTACACGCTCCCTCACATTGACGAATTAACACAGAAATTGCGTCGCAATGAAATACTATGGGTTCTATAACATCTCCTTCTAAATTGAGTAACGTTTCTATGGAAACGACAGGATATTCTTTTGGGACACGAGTTTCTCCTGTCCGATGCACTATTCCTCCTTTAACGCATCCCTCGCCCCCTCACATTGACGAATTAAAACAGAAATTGCGTCGCTATGAAATACTATGTGTTCTATGACATCTCCTTCTAAATTGAATAACGTTACTATGGAAACGACAGGATATTCTTTTGGGACACGAGTTTCTCCTGTCCGATGCACTATTCCTCCTTTAACGCATCCCTCGCTCCCTCACATTGACGATTTAACGCAGAAATTGCGTCGCTATGAAATACTATGTGTTCTATGACGTCACCTTCTAAATCGAGTAACGTTTATATGGAAACGACAGGATATTCTTTTGGGACACGAGTTTCTCCTGTCCGATGCACTATTCCTCGTTTAACGCATCCCTCGCTCCCTCACATTGACAAATTTACACAGAAATTGCTTCGCTATGATATACTATGTGTTCTATGACATCTCCTTCTAAATTGAGTAACGTTTATATGGAAACGACAGCATATTCTTTAGGGACACGAGTTTCTCCTGTCCGATGCTCTATTCCTCCTTTAACGCATCCCTCGCTCCCTCACACTGACCAATTAACACAGAAATTGCGTCGCTATGAAATACTATGGGTTCTATGACATGTCCTTCTAAATTGAGTAACGTTTCTATGGAGACGACAGGATACTCTTTTGGGACACGAGTTTCTCCTGTCAGATGCACTATTCCTCCTTTAACGCATCCCACGCTCCCTCACATTGACGAATTAACACAGAAATTGCGTCGCTATGAAATACTATGGGTTCTATGACATCTCCTTCTAAATTGAGTAACGTTTCTATGGAAAAGACAGGATATTCTTTTGGGACACGAGTTTCTCCTGTCCGATGCACTATTCCTCCTTTAACGCATCCCTCGCTCCCTCACATTGACGAATTAACACAGAAATTGAGTCGCTATGAAATACTACGGGTCCTATGACATCTCCTTCTAAATTGAGTAACGTTTATATGGAAACGACAGGATATTCTTTGGGACACGAGTTTCTCCTGTCCGATGCACTATTCCTCCTTTAACGCATCCCTCGCTCCCTCACATTGACGAATTAACACAGAAATTGAGTCGCTATGAAATACTACGGGTCCTATGACATCTCCTTCTAAATTGAGTAACGTTTATATGGAAACGACAGGATATTCTTTGGGACACGAGTTTCTCCTGTCCGATGCACTATTCCTCCTTTAACGCATCCCTCGCTCCCTCACATTGACGAATTAACACAGAAATTGAGTCGCTATGAAATACTACGGGTCCTATGACATCTCCTTCTAAATTGAGTAACGTTTATATGGAAACGACAGGATATTCTTTGGGACACGAGTTTCTCCTGTCCGATGCACTATTCCTCCTTTAACGCATCCCTCGCTCCCTCACATTGACGAATTAACACAGAAATTGAGTCGCTATGAAATACTACGGGTCCTATGACATCTCCTTCTAAATTGAGTAACGTTTCTATGGAAAAGACAGGATATTCTTTTGGGACACGAGTTTCTCCTGTCCGATGCACTATTCCTCCTTTAACGCATCCCACGCTCCCTCACATTGACGAATTAACACAGAAATTGCGTCGCTATGATATAGTATGTGTACTATGACATCTCCTTCTAAATTGAGTAACGTTTATATGGAAAGGACAGGATATTCTTTTGGGACACGAGTTTCTCGTGTCCGATGCACTATTCCTCCTTTAACGCATCCCTCGCTCCATCACATTGACGAATTAACACAGAAATTGCGTCGCAACGATATACTATGGGTTCTATAACATCTCCTTCTAAATTGAGTAACGTTCATATGGAAACGACAGGATATTCTTTTGGGACACGAGTTTCTCCTGTCCGATGCACTATTCCTCCTTTAACGCATTCCTCGCTCCCTCACATTGACGAATTAACACAGAAATCGCTTCGCTATGAAATACTATGGGTTCTATGACATCTCCTTCTAGATTGAATAACGTTTATATGGAAACGACAGGATATTCTTTTGGGACACGAGTTTCTCCTGTCTGATGCACTATTCCTCCTTTAACGAATCCCTCGCTCCCTCACATTGACGAATTAACACAGACATTGCGTCGCTATGAAATACTATGGGTTCTATGACATCTCCTTCTAAATCGAGTAACGTTTATATGGAAACAACAGGATATTCTTTTGGGACACGAGTTTCTCCTGTCAGATGCACTATTCCTCCTTTAACGCATCCCTCGCTCCCTCACATTGACGAATTAACACAGAAATTGCGTCGCTATGAAATACTATGTGTTCTATGACATCCCCTTCTAAATTGAGTAACGTTTATATGGAAACGACAGGATATTCTTTTGGGACACGAGTTTCTCCTGTCCGTTGCACTATTCCTCCATTAACGCATCCCAGGCTCCCTCACATTGACGAATTAACACAGAAAGTGCGTCGCTATGAAATACTATGGGTTCTATGACATCTCCTTCTAAGCTGAATAACGTTTATATGGGAACGACAGGATATTCTTTTGGGACACGAGTTTCTCCTGTCCGTTGCACTATTCCTCCATTAACGCATCCCTCGCTCCCTCACATTGACAAATTTACACAGAAATTGCTTCGCTATGAAATACTATGTGTTCTATGACATATGCTTCAACAATTGAGTAACGTTTATATGGAAACGACAGGATATTCTTTTGGGACACGAGTTTCTCCTGTCCGATGCTCTATTCCTCCTTTAACGCATCCCTCGCTCCCTCACACTGACGAATTAACACAGAAATTGCGTCGCTATGAAATACTATGGGTTCTATGACATCTCCTTCTAAATTAAGTAACGTTTCTATGGAAACGACAGGATATTACTTTGGGACACGAGTTTCTCCTGTCCAATGCACTATTCCTCCTTTAACGCATCCCACACTCCCTCACATTGACGAATTAACACAGAAATAGCGTCGCTATGAAATACTATGGGTTCTATGACATCTCCTTCTAAATTGAGTAACGTTTATATGGAAACGACAGGATATTCTTTTGGGACACGAGTTTCTCCTGTCCGATGCACTATTCCTCCTTTAACGCATCCCTCGCTCCCTCACATTGACGAATTAACACAGAAATTGAGTCGCTATGAAATACTATGGGTTCTATGACATCTCCTTCTAAATTGAATAACGTTAGTATGGAAACGACAGGATATTCTTTTGGGACACGAGTTTCTCCTGTCCGATGCACTATTCCTCCTTTAACGCATCCCTCGCTCCCTCACATTGACGAATTAACACAGAAATTGCGTCGCTATGAAATACTATGTGTTCTATGACATCTCCTTCTAAATTTAGTAACGTTTCTATGGAAACGACAGGATATTCTTTTGAGACACGAGATTCTCCTGTCCGATTCACTATTCCTCCTTTAACGCATCCCATGCTCCCTCACATTGACGAATTAACACAGAAATTGAGTCGCTATGAAATACTATGGGTTTTATGACATCTCCTTCTAAATTCAGTAACGTTTCTATGGAAACGACTAGATATTCTTTTGGGACACGAGTTTCTCCAGTCCGATGCACTATTCCTCCTTTAACGCATCCCTCGCTCCCACACATTGACGAATTAACACAGACATTGCGTCGCTATGAAATACTATGGGTTCTATGACATCTCCTTCTAAATTGAGTAACGTTTAAATGGAATCGACAGGATATTCTTTTGCGACACGAGTTTCTCCTGTCCGATGCACTATTCCTCCTTTAACGCATCCCTCGCTCCCTCACATTGACGAATTAACACAGAAATTGCGTCGCTATGAAATACTATGTGTTTAATGACATCTCCTTCTAAATTGAGTAACGTCTATATGGAAACGACAGGATATTCTTTTGGGACACGAGTTTCTCCTGTCCGATGCACTCTTCCTCCTTTAACGCTTCCCTCGCTCCCTCACATTGACGAATTAACACAGAAATTGCGTCGCTATGAAATACTATGGGTTCTATGACATCTCCTTCTAAATTGAGTAACGTTTATATGGAAACGACAGGATATTCTTTTGGGACACGAGTTTCTCCTGTCCGATGCACTATTCCTCCTTTAACGCATCCCTCGCTCCCTCACATTAACGAATTAAAACAGAAATTGCGTCGCTATGAAATACTATGTGTTCTATGACATCTCCTTCTAAATCGAGTAACGTTTATATGGAAAAGACAGGATATTCTTTTGGGACACGAGTTTCTCCTGTCCGATGCACTATTCCTCGTTTAACGCATCCCTCGCTCCCTCACATTGACAAATTTACACAGAAATTGCTTCGCTATGAAATACTATGTGTTCTATGACATATGCTTCTAAATTGAGTAACGTTTATATGGAAACGACAGGATATTCTTTTGGGACACGAGTTTGTCCTGTCCGATGCTCTATTCCTCCTTTAACGCATCCCTCGCTCCCTCACACTGACGAATTAACACAGAAATTGCGTCGCTATGAAATACTATGGGTTCTATGACATCTCCTTCTAAATTGAGTAACGTTTCTATGGAAACGACAGGATATTCCCTTGGGACACGAGTTTCTCCTGTCCAATGCACTATTCCTCCTTTAACGCATTACACGCTCCCTCACATTGACGAATTAACACAGAAATTGCGTCGCAATGAAATACTATGGGTTCTATAACATCTCCTTCTAAATTGAGTAACGTTTCTATGGAAACGACAGTATATTCTTTTGGGACACGAGTTTCTCCTGTCCGATGCACTATTCCTCCTTTAACGCATCCCTCGCTCCCTCACATTGACGAATTAAAACAGAAATTGCGTCGCTATGAAATACTATGGGTCCTATGACATCTCCTTCTAAATTGAATAACGTTACTATGGAAACGACAGGATATTCTTTTGGGACACGAGTTTCTCCTGTCCGATGCACTATTCCTCCTTTAACGCATCCCTCGCTCCCTCACATTGACGATTTAACACAGAAATTGCGTCGCTATGAAATACTATGTGTTCTATGACGTCACCTTCTAAATCGAGTAACGTTTATATGGAAACGACAGGATATTCTTTTGGGACACGAGTTTCTCCTGTCCGATGCACTATTCCTCGTTTAACGCATCCCTCGCTCCCTCACATTGACAAATTTACACAGAAATTGCTTCGCTATGATATACTATGTGTTCTATGACATCTCCTTCTAAATTGAGTAACGTTTATATGGAAACGACAGCATATTCTTTAGGGACACGAGTTTCTCCTGTCCGTTGCTCTATTCCTCCTTTAACGCATCCCTCGCTCCCTCACACTGACGAATTAACACAGAAATTGCGTCGCTATGAAATACTATGGGTTCTATGACATGTCCTTCTAAATTTAAATTGAGTAACGTTTCTATGGAGACGACAGGATACTCTTTTGGGACACGAGTTTCTCCTGTCAGATGCACTATTCCTCCTTTAACGCATCCCACGCTCCCTCACATTGACGAATTAACACAGAAATTGCGTCGCTATGAAATACTATGGGTTCTATGACATCCTCCTTCTAAATTGAGTAACGTTTATATGGAAACGACAGGATATTCTTTTGGGACAGCGAGTTTCTCCTGTCCGTTGCACTTTTCCTTCATTAACGCATCCCTCGCTCCCTCACATTGACGAATTAACACAGAAATTGCGTCGCTATGAAATACTATGGGTTCTATGACATCTCCTTCTAAATTGAATAACGTTTATATGGAAACGACAGGATATTCTTTTGGGACACGAGTTTCTCCTGTCCGATGCACTATTCCTCCTTTAAACGCATCCCTCGCTCCCTCACATTGACGAATTAACACAGAAATTGCGTCGCTATGAAGTACTATGTGTTTTATGACATCTCCTTCTAAATTGAATAACGTTTTTATGGAAACGACAGGATATTCTTTTGGGACACGAGTTTCTCCTGTCCGATGCACTATTCCTCCTTTAACGCATCCCTCGCTCCCTCACATTGACGAATTAACTCAGAAATTGAGTCGCTATGAAGTACTATGTGTTGTATGACATCTCCTTCTAAATTGAATAACGTTTTTATGGAAACGACAGGATATTCTTTTGGGACACGAGTTTCTCCTGTCCGATGCACTATTCCTCCTTTAACGCATCCCTCGCTCCCTCACATTGACGAATTAACACAGAAATTGCGTCGCTATGAAATACTATGGGTTCTATGACAACAGCTTCCAAATTGAGTAACGTTTATATTGAAACGACAGGATATTCTCTTGGGACACGAGTTTCACCTGTCCGATGCACTATTCCTCCTTTAACGCATCCCTCGCTCCCTCACATTGACGAATTAACACAGAAATTGCGACGCTATGAAATACTATGTGTTCTATGACATCTCCTTCTAAATTTAGTAACGTTTCTATGGAAACGACAGGATATTCTTTTGGGACACGAGTTTCTCCTGTCCGATGCACTATTACTCCTTTAACGCATCCCTCGCTCCCTCACATTGACGAATTAACACAGAAATTGCGTCGCTATGAAATACTATGGGTTCTATGACATCTCCTTCTAAATTGAATAACGTTTATATGGAAACGACAGCATATTCTTTTGGGACACGAGTTTCTCCTGTCTGATGCACTATTCCTCCTTTAACGCATCCCTCGCTCCCTCACATTGACGAATTAACACAGAAATTGAGTCGCTATGAAATACTATGGGTTTTATGACATCTCCTAAATTGAGTAACGTTTCTATCGAAACGACTAGATATTCTTTTGGGACACGAGTTTCTCCAGTCCGACGCACTATTCCTCCTTTAACGCATCCCTCGCTCCCACACATTGACGAATTAACACAGAAATTGCGTCGCTATGAAATACTATGGGTTCTATGACATCTCCTTCTAAATTGAGTAACGTTTAAATGGAATCGACAGGATATTCTTTTGCGACACGAGTTTCTCCTGTCCCATGCACTCTTCCTCCTTTAACGCATCCCTCGCTCCCTCACATTGACGAATTAACACAGAAATTGCGTCGCTATGAAATACTATGAGTTCTATGACATCTCCTTCTAAATTGAGTAACGTTTCTTTGGAAACGACAGGATATTCTTTTGGGACACGAGTTTCTCCTGTCCGATGCACTATTCCTCCTTTAACGCATCCCTCGCTCCCTCACATTGACGAATTAACACAGAAGTTGCGTCGCTATGAAATACTATGTGTTCTATGACATCTCCTTCTAAATCGAGTAACGTTTATATGGAAACGACAGGATATTCTTTTGGGACACGAGTTTCTCCTGTCCGATGCACTATTCCTCGTTTAACGCATCCCTCGCTCCCTCACATTGACAAATTTACACAGAAATTGCTTCGCTATGAAATACTATGTGTTCTACGACATATGCTCTTAAATTGAGTAACGTTTATATGGAAACGACAGGATATTCTTTTGGGACACGAGTTTCTCCTGTCCGATGCTCTATTCCTCCTTTAACGCATCCCTCGCTCCCTCACACTGACGAATTAACACAGAAATTGCGTCGCTATGAAATACTATGGGTTCTATGACATCTCCTTCTAAATTGAGTAACGTTTCTATGGAAACGACAGGGTATTCCTTTGGGACACGAGTTTCTCCTGTCCAATGCACTATTCCTCCTTTAACGCATCCCACGCTCCCTCACATTGACGAATTAACACAGAAATTGCGTCGCTATGAAATACTATGGGTTCTATGACATCTCCTTCTAAATTGAGTAACGTTTCTATGGAAACGACAGGATATTTTTTTGGGACACGAGTTTCTCCTGTCCGATGCACTATTCCTCCTTTAACGCATCCCTCGCTCCCTCACATTGACGAATTAACACAGAAATTGCGTCGCTATGAAATACTATGGGTTCTATGACATCTCCTTCTAAATTGAATAACGTTACTATGGAAACGACAGGATATTCTTTTGGGACACGAGTTTCTCCTGTCCGATGCACTATTCCTCCTTTAACGCATCCCTCGCTCCCTCACATTGACGAATTAACACAGAAATTGCGTCGCTATGAAGTACTATGTGTTTTATGACATCTCCTTCTAAATTGAATAACGTTTTTATGGAAACGACAGGATATTCTTTTGGGACACGAGTTTCTCCTGTCCGATGCACTATTCCTCCTTTAACGCATCCCTCGCTCCCTCACATTGACGAATTAACTCAGAAATTGCGTCGCTATGAAGTACTATGTGTTGTATGACATCTCCTTCTAAATTGAATAACGGTTTTATGGAAACGACAGGATATTCTTTTGGGACACGAGTTTCTCCTGTCCGATGCACTATTCCTCCTTTAACGCATCCCTCGCTCCCTCACATTGACGAATTAACACAGAAATTGCGTCGCTATGAAATACTATGGGTTCTATGACATCTCCTTCTAAATTGAATAACGTTTATATGGAAACGACAGCATATTCTTTTGGGACACGTGTTTCTCCTGTCTGATGCACTATTCCTCCTTTAACGCATCCCTCGCTCCCTCACATTGACGAATTAACACAGAAATTGAGTCGCTATGAAATACTATGGGTTTTATGACATCTCCTTCTAAATTGAGTAACGTTTCTATCGAAACGACTAGATATTCTTTTGAAACACGAGTTTCTCCAGTCCGACGCAACTATTCCTCCTTTAACGCATCCCTCGCTCCCACACATTGACAAATTAACACAGAAATTGCGTCGCTATGAAATACTATGGGTTCTATGACATCTCCTTCTAAATTGAGTAACGTTTAAATGGAATCGACAGGATATTCTTTTGCGACACGAGTTTCTCCTGTCCCATGCACTCTTCCTCCTTTAACGCATCCCTCGCTCCCTCACATTGACGAATTAACACAGAAATTGCGTCGCTATGAAATACTATGAGTTCTATGACATCTCCTTCTAAATTGAGTAACGTTTCTTTGGAAACGACAGGATATTCTTTTGGGACACGAGTTTCTCCTGTCCGATGCACTATTCCTCCTTTAACGCATCCCTCGCTCCCTCACATTGACGAATTATCACAGAAATTGCGTCGCTATGAAATACTATGTGTTCTATGACATCTCCTTCTAAATCGAGTAACGTTTATATGGTAACGACAGGATATTCTTTTGGGACACGAGTTTCTCCTGTCCGATGCACTATTCCTCGTTTAACGCATCCCTCGCTCCCTCACATTGACAAATTCACACAGAAATTGCTTCGCTATGAAATACTATGTGTTCTACGACATATGCTCTTAAATTGAGTAACGTTTATATGGAAACGACAGGATATTCTTTTGGGACACGAGTTTCTCCTGTCCGATGCTCTATTCCTCCTTTAACGCATCCCTCGCTCCCTCACACTGACGAATTAACACAGAAATTGCGTCGCTATGAAATACTATGGGTTCTATGACATCTCCTTCTAAATTGAGTAACGTTTCTATGGAAACGACAGGGTATTCCTTTGGGACACGAGTTTCTCCTGTCCAATGCACTATTCCTCCTTTAACGCATCCCACGCTCCCTCACATTGACGAATTAACACAGAAATTGCGTCGCTATGAAATACTATGGGTTCTATGACATCTCCTTCTAAATTGAGTAACGTTTCTATGGAAACGACAGGATATTTTTTTGGGACACGAGTTTCTCCTGTCCGATGCACTGTTCCTCCTTTAACGCATCCCTCGCTCCCTCACATTGACGAATTAACACAGAAATTGCGTCGCTATGAAATACTATGGGTTCTATGACATCTCCTTCTAAATTGAATAACGTTACTATGGAAACGACAGGATATTCTTTTGGGACACGAGATTCTCCTGTCCGATGCACTATTCCTCCTTTAACGCATCCCTCGCTCCCTCACATTGACGAATTAACACAGAAATTGCGTCGCTATGAAATACTATGTGTTCTATGACGTCACCTTCTATATCGAGTAACGTTTATATGGAAACGACAGGATATTCTTTTGGGACACGAGTTTCTCCTGTCCGATGCACTATTCCTCGTTTAACGCATCCCTCGCTCCCGCACATTGACAAATTTACACAGAAATTGCTTCGCTATGATATACTATGTGTTCTATGACATCTCCTTCTAAATTGAGTAACGTTTATATGGAAACGAGAGCATATTCTTTAGGGACACGAGTTTCTCCTGTCCGATGCTCTATACCTCCTTTAATGCATCCCTCGCTCCCTCACACTGACGAATTAACACAGAAATTGCGTCGTTATGAAATACTATGGGTTCTATGACATCTCCTTCTAAATTGAGTAACGTTTCTATGGAGACGACAGGATACTCTTTTCGGACACGAGTTTCTCCTGTCAGATGCACTATTCCTCCTTTAACGCATCCCACGCTCCCTCACATTGACGAATTATCACAGAAATTGCGTCGCTATGAAATACTATGGGTTCTATGACATCTCCTTCTAAATTGAGTAACGTTTCTATGGAAACGACAGGATATTCTTTTGGGACACGAGTTTCTCCTGTCCGATGCACTATTCCTCCTTTATCGCATCCCTCGCTCCCTCACATTGACGAATTAACACAGAAATTGCGTCGCTATGAAATACTATGGGTTCTATGACATCTCCTTCTAAATTGAATAACGTTACTATGGAAACGACAGGATATTCTTTTGGGACACGAGTTTGTCCTGTCCGATGCACTATTCCTCCTTTAACGCATCACTCGCTCCCTCACTTTGACGAATTAACACAGAAATTGCGTCGCTATGAAATACTATGGGTTCTATGACAACTCCTTCTAAATTGAGTAACGTTTCTATGGAAACGACAGGATATTCTTTGGGACACGAGTTTCTCCTGTCCGATGCACTATTCCTCCTTTAACGCATCCCTCGCTCCCTCACATTGACGAATTAACACAGATATTGCGTCGCTATGAAATACTATGTGTTTTATGACATCTCCTTCTAAATTTAGTAACGTTTCTATGGAAACGACAGGATATTCTTTTGGGACACGAGTTTCTCCTGTCCGATGCACTATTCCTCCTTTAACGCATCTCTCGCTCCCTCACATTGACGAATTAACACAGAAATTGAGTCGCTATGAAATACTATGGGTCCTATAACATCTCCTTCTAAATTGAGTAACGTTTCTATGGAAACGACAGGATGTTCTTTTGGGACACGAGTTTCTCCTGTCCGATGCACTATTCCTCCTTTAACGCATCCCTCGCTCCCTCACATTGACGAATTAACACAGAAATTGCGTCGCTATGAAATACTATGTGTTCTATGACATCTCCTTCTAAATCGAGTAACGTTTATATGGAAACGACAGGATATTCTTTTGGGACACGAGTTTCTCCTGTCCGATGCACTATTCCTCGTTTAACGCATCCCTCGCTCCCGCACATTGACAAATTTACACAGAAATTGCTTCGCTATGATATACTATGTGTTCTACGACATCTCCTTCTAAATTGAGTAACGTTTATATGGAAACGAGAGCATATACTTTAGGTACACGAGTTTCTCCTGTCCGATGCACTATTCCTCCTTTAACGCATCCCACGCTCCCACACATTGACGAATTAACACAGAAATTGCGTCGCTATGAAATACTATGGGTTCTATGACATCTCCTTCTAAATTGAGTAACGTTTCTATGGAAAAGACAGGATATTCTTTTGGGACACGAGTTTCTCCTGTCCGATGCACTATTCCTCCTTTATCGCATCCCTCGCTCCCTCACATTGACGAATTAACACAGAAATTGCGTCGCTATGAAATACTATGGGTTCTATGACATCTCCTTCTAAATTGAGTAACGCTTCTATGGAAACGACAGGATATTCTTTTGGGACACGAGTTTCTCCTGTCCGATGCACTATTCCTCCTTTAACGCATCCCTCGCTCCCTCACATTGACGAATTAACACAGAAATTGCGTCGCTGTGAAATACTATGTGTTCTAAGACATCTCCTTCTAAATTGAGTAATGTTTATATGGAAACGACAGGATATCCTTTTGGGACACGAGTTTCTCCTGTCCGATGCACTATTCCTCCTTTAACGCATCCCTCGCTCCCTCACATTGACGAATTAATACAGAAGTTGCGTCGCTATGAAATACTATGGGTTCTATGACATCTCCTTCCAAATTGAGTAACGTTCATATGGAAACGACAGGATATTCTTTTGGGACACGAGTTTCTCCTGTCCGATGCTCTATTCCTCCTTTAACGCATCCCTCGCTCCCTCACACTGACGAATTAACACAGAAATTGCGTCGCTATGAAATACTATGGGTTCTATGACATCTCCTTCTAAATTGAGTAACGTTTCTATGGAAACGACAGGGTATTCCTTTGGGACACGAGTTTCTCCTGTCCAATGCACTATTCCTCCTTTAACGCATCCCACGCTCCCTCACATTGACGAATTAACACAGAAATTGCGTCGCTATGAAATACTATGGGTTCTATGACATCTCTTTCTAAATTGAGTAACGTTTCTATGGAAACGACAGGATATTCTTTTGGGACACGAGTTTCTCCTGTCCGATGCACTATTCCTCCTTTAACGCATCCCTCGCTCCCTCACATTGACGAATTAACACAGAAATTGCGTCGCTATGAAATACTATGTGTTCTATGACGTCACCTTCTATATCGAGTAACGTTTATATGGAAACGACAGGATATTCTTTTGGGACACGAGTTTCTCCTGTCCGATGCACTATTCCTCGTTTAACGCATCCCTCGCTCCCGCACATTGACAAATTTACACAGAAATTGCTTCGCTATGATATACTATGTGTTCTATGACATCTCCTTCTAAATTGAGTAACGTTTATATGGAAACGAGAGCATATTCTTTAGGGACACGAGTTTCTCCTGTCCGATGCTCTATACCTCCTTTAATGCATCTCTCGCTCCCTCACACTGACGAATTAACACAGAAATTGCGTCGTTATGAAATACTATGGGTTCTATGACATCTCCTTCTAAATTGAGTAACGTTTCTATGGAGACGACAGGATACTCTTTTCGGACACGAGTTTCTCCTGTCAGATGCACTATTCCTCCTTTAACGCATCCCACGCTCCCTCACATTGACGAATTAACACAGAAATTGCGTCGCTATGAAATACTATGTGTTCTATGACATCTCCTTCTAAATTGAGTAACGTTTCTATGGAAACGACAGGATATTCTTTTGGGACACGAGTTTCTCCTGTCCGATGCACTATTCCTCCTTTATCGCATCCCTCGCTCCCTCACATTGACGAATTAACACAGAAATTGCGTCGCTATGAAATACTATGGGTTCTATGACATCTCCTTCTAAATTGAATAACGTTACTATGGAAACGACAGGATATTCTTTTGGGACACGAGTTTGTCCTGTCCGATGCACTATTCCTCCTTTAACGCATCCCTCGCTCCCTCACATTGACGAATTAACACAGAAATTGCGTCGCTATGAAATACAATGGGTTGTATGACAACTCCTTCTAAATTGAGTAACGTTTCTATGGAAACGACAGGATATTCTTTTGGGACACGAGTTTCTCCTGTCCGATGCACTATTCCTCCTTTATCGCATCCCTCGCTCCCTCACATTGACGAATTAACACAGAAATTGCGTCGCTATGAAATACTATGGGTTCTATGACATCTCCTTCTAAATTGAATAACGTTACTATGGAAACGACAGGATATTCTTTTGGGACACGAGTTTGTCCTGTCCGATGCACTATTCCTCCTTTAACGCAGCCCTCGCTCCCTCACATTGACGAATTAACACAGAAATTGCGTCGCTATGAAATACTATGGGTTGTATGACAACTCCTTCTAAATTGAGTAACGTTTCTATGGAAACGACAGGATATTCTTTTGGGACACGAGTTTCTCCTGTCCGATGCACTATTCCTCCTTTAACGCATCCCTCGCTCCCTCACATTGACGAATTAACACAGATATTGCGTCGCTATGAAATACTATGTGTTTTATGACATCTCCTTCTAAATTTAGTAACGTTTCTATGGAAACGACAGAATATTCTTTTGGGACACGAGTTTCTCCTTTCCGATGCACTATTCCTCCTTTAACGCATCCCTCGCTCCCTCACATTGACGAATTAACACAGAAATTGAGTCGCTATGAAATACTATGGGTCCTATGACATCTCCTTCTAAATTGAGTAACGTTTCTATGGAAACGTCAGGATATTCTTTTGGGACACGAGTTTCTCCTGTCCGATGCACTATTCCTCCTTTAACGCATCCCTCGCTCCCTCACATTGACGAATTAACACAGAAATGGCGTCGCTATGAAATACTATGTGTTCTATGACATCTCCTTCTAAATCGAGTAACGTTTATATGGAAACGACAGGATATTCTTTTGGGACACGAGTTCCTCCTGTCCGATGCACTATTCCTCGTTTAACGCATCCCTCGCTCCCTCACATTGACAAATTAACACAGAAATTGCGTCGCTATGAAATACTATGTGTTCTACGACATATGCTTCTAAATTGAGTAACGTTTATATGGAAACGACAGGATATTCTTTTGGGACACGAGTTTCTCCTGTCCGATGCTCTATTCCTCCTTTAACGCATCCCTCGCTCCCTCACACTGACGAATTAACACAGAAATTGCGTCGCTATGAAATACTATGGGTTCTATGACATCTCCTTCTAAATTGAGTAACGTTTCTATGGAAACGACAGGGTATTCCTTTGGGACACGAGTTTCTCCTGTCCAATGCACTATTCCTCCTTTAACGCATCCCACGCTCCCTCACATTGACGAATTAACACAGAAATTGCGTCGCTATGAAATACTATGGGTTCTATGACATCTCCTTCTAAATTGAGTAACGTTTCTATGGAAACGACAGGATATTCTTTTGGGACACGAGTTTCTCCTGTCCGATGCACTATTCCTCCTTTAACGCATCCCTCGCTCCCTCACATTGACAAATTAACACAGAAATTGCGTCGCTATGAAATACTATGTGTTCTACGACATATGCTTCTAAATTGAGTAACGTTTATATGGAAACGACAGGATATTCTTTTGGGACACGAGTTTCTCCTGTCCGATGCTCTATTCCTCCTTTAACGCATCCCTCGCTCCCTCACACTGACGAATTAACACAGAAATTGCGTCGCTATGAAATACTATGGGTTCTATGACATCTCCTTCTAAATTGAGTAACGTTTCTATGGAAAGGACAGGGTATTCCTTTGGGACACGAGTTTCTCCTGTCCAATGCACTATTCCTCCTTTAACGCATCCCACGCTCCCTCACATTGACGAATTAACACAGAAATTGCGTCGCTATGAAATACTATGGGTTCTATGACATCTCCTTCTAAATTGAGTAACGTTTCTATGGAAACGACAGGATATTCTTTTGGGACACGAGTTTCTCCTGTCCGATGCACTATTCCTCCTTTAACGCATCCCTCGCTCCCTCACATTGACGAATTAACACAGAAATTGCGTCGCTATGAAATACTATGGGTTCTATGACATCTCCTTCTAAATTTAATAACGTTACTATGGAAACGACAGGATATTCTTTTGGGACACGAGCTTCTCCTGTCCGATGCACTATTCCTCCTTTAACGCATCCCTCGCTCCCTCACATTGACGAATTAACACAGAAATTGCGTCGCTATGAAATACTATGTGTTCTATGACGTCACCTTCTATATCGAGTAACGTTTATATGGAAACGACAGGATATTCTTTTGGGACACGAGTTTCTCCTGTCCGGTGCACTATTCCTCGTTTAACGCATCCCTCGCTCCCGCACATTGACAAATTTACACAGAAATTGCTTCGCTATGATATACTATGTGTTCTATGACATCTCCTTCTAAATTGAGTAACGTTTATATGGAAACGAGAGCATATTCTTTAGGGACACGAGTTTCTCCTGTCCGATGCTCTATACCTCCTTTAATGCATCCCTCGCTCCCTCACACTGACGAATTAAACCAGAAATTGCGTCGTTATGAAATACTATGGGTTCTATGACATCTCCTTCTAAATTGAGTAACGTTTCAATGGAGACGACAGGATACTCTTTTCGGACACGAGTTTCTCCTGTCCAATGCACTATTCCTCCTTTAACGCATCCCACGCTCCCTCACATTGACGAATTAACACAGAAATTGCGTCGCTATGAAATACTATGGGTTCTATGACATCTCCTTCTAAATTGAGTAACGTTTCTATGGAAACGACAGGATATTCTTTTGGGACACGAGTTTGTCCTGTCCGATGCACTATTCCTCCTTTATCGCATCCCTCGCTCCCTCACATTGACGAATTAACACAGAAATTGCGTCGCTATGAAATACTATGGGTTCTATGACATCTCCTTCTAAATTGAATAACGTTACTATGGAAACGACAGGATATTCTTTTGGGACACGAGTTTGTCCTGTCCGATGCACTATTCCTCCTTTAACGCATCCCTCGCTCCCTCACATTGACGAATTAACACAGAAATTGCGTCGCTATGAAATACTATGGGTTCTATGACAACTCCTTCTAAATTGAGTAACGTTTCTATGGAAACGACAGGATATTCTTTTGGGACACGAGTTTCTCCTGTCCGATGCACTATTCCTCCTTTAACGCATCCCTCGCTCCCTCACATTGACGAATTAACACAGATATTGCGTCGCTATGAAATACTATGTGTTTTATGACATTTCCTTCTAAATTAAGTAACGTTTCTATGGAAACGACAGGATATTCTTTTGGGACACGAGTTTCTCCTGTCCGAGGCACTATTCCTCCTTTAACGCATCCCTCGCTCCCTCACATTGACGAATTAACACAGAAATTGAGTCGCTATGAAATACTATGTGTTCTATGACATCTCCTTCTAAATCGAGTAACGTTTATATGGAAACGACAAGATATTCTTTTGGGACACGAGTTTCTCCTGTCCGATGCACTATTCCTCGTTTAACGCATCCCTCGCTCCCTCACATTGACAAATTTACACAGAAATTGCTTCGCTATGAAATACTATGTGTTCTACGACATATGCTTCTAAATTGAGTAACGTTTATATGGAAACGACAGGATATTCTTTTGGGACACGAGTTTCTCCTGTCCGATGCTCTATTCCTCCTTTAACGCATCCCTCGCTCCCTCACACTGACGAATTAACACAGAAATTGCGTCGCTACGAAATACAATGGGTTCTATGACATCTCCTTCTAAATTGAGTAACGTTTCTATGGAAACGACAGGGTATTCCTTTGGGACACGAGTTTCTCCTGTCCAATGCACTATTCCTCCTTTAACGCATCCCTCGCTCCCTCACATTGACGAATTAACACAGAAATTGCGTCGCTATGAAATACTATGGGTTCTATGACATCTCCTTCTAAATTGAATAACGTTACTATGGAAACGACAGGATATTCTTTTGGGACACGAGTTTCTCCTGTCCGATGCACTATTCCTCCTTTAACGCATCCCTCGCTCCCTCACATTGACGAATTAACACAGAAATTGCGTCGCTATGAAATACTATGTGTTCTATGACGTCACCTTCTATATCGAGTAACGTTTATATGGAAACGACAGGATATTCTTTTGGGACACGAGTTTCTCCTGTCCGATGCACTATTCCTCGTTTAACACATGCCTCGCTCCCGCACATTGACAAATTTACACAGAAATTGCTTCGCTATGATATACTATGTGTTCTATGACATCTCCTTCTAAATTGAGTAACGTTTATATGGAAACGAGAGCATATTCTTTAGGGACACGAGTTTCTCCTGTCCGATGCTCTATACCTCCTTTAACGCATCCCTCGCTCCCTCACACTGACGAATTAACACAGAAATTGCGTCGTTATGAAATACTATGGGTTCTATGACATCTCCTTCTAAAATGAGTAACGTTTCTATGGAGACGACAGGATACTCTTTTGGGACACGAGTTTCTCCTGTCAGATGCACTATTCCTCCTTTAACGCATCCCACGCTCCCTCACATTGACGAATTAACACAGAAATTGCGTCGCTATGAAATACTATGGGTTCTATGACATCTCCTTCTAAATTGAGTAACGTTTCTATGGAAACGACAGGATATTCTTTTGGGACACGAGTTTCTCCTGTCCGATGCACTATTCCCCCTTTATCGCATCCCTCGCTCCCTCACATTGACGAATTAACACAGAAATTGCGTCGCTATGAAATACTATGGGTTCTATGACATCTCCTTCTAAATTGAGTAACGTTTCTATGGAAACGACAGGATATTCTTTTGGGACACGAGTTTCTCCTGTCCGATGCACTATTCCCCCTTTAACGCATCCCTCGCTCCCTCACATTGACGAATTAACACAGAAATTGCGTCGCTATGAAATACTATGGGTTCAATGACATCTCCTTCTAAATTGAGTAACGTTTATATGGAAACGACAGGATATTCTTTTGCGACACGAGTTTCTCCTGTCCGATGCACTATTCCTCCATTAACGCATCCCTCGCTCCCTCACATTGGCGAATTAACACAGAAATTGCGTCGCTGTGAAATACTATGTGTTCTAAGACATCTCCTTCTAAATTGAGTAATGTTTATATGGAAACGACAGGATATCCTTTTGGGACACGAGTTTCTCCTGTCCGATGCACTATTCCTCCTTTAACGCATCCCTCGCTCCCTCACATTGACGAATTAATACAGAAATTGCGTCGCTATGCAATACTATGGGTTCTATGACATCTCCTTCTAAATTGACAAACGTTCATATGGAAACGACAGGATATTCTTTTGGAACACGAGTTTCTCCTGTCCGATTCACTATTCTTCCTTTAACGCATCCCTCGCTCCCTCACATTGACGAATTAACACAGAAATTGCGTCGCTATGAAATACTATGGGTTCTATAACATCTCCTTCTAAAGTGAATAACGTTTATATGGAAACGACAGGATATTCTTTAGGGACACGAGTTTATCCTGTCAGATGCACTATTCCACCTTTAACGCATCCCTCGCTCCCTCACATTGACGAATTAACACAGAAATTGCGTCGCTATGAAATACTATGTGTTCTATGACATCCCCTTCTAAATTGAGTAACGTTTATATGGAAACGACAGGATATTCTTTTGGGACACGAGTTTCTCCTGTCCGATGCACTATTCCTCCTTTAACGCATCCCTCGCTCCCTCACATTGACGAATTAACACAGAAATTGCGTCGCTATGATATACTATGGGTTCTATGACATCTCCTTCTAAATTGAGTAACGTTTATATGGAAACGACAGGATATTCTTTTGGGACACGAGTTTCTCCTGTCCGATGCACTATTCCTCCTTTAACGCATGCCTCGCTCCCTCACATTGACGAATAAACACAGAAATTGCGTCGCTATGAAATACTATGATTTCTATGACATCTCCTTCTAAATTGAGTAACGTTTCTTTGGAAACGACAGGATATTCTTTTGGGACACGAGTTTCTCCTGTCCGATGCACTATTCCTCCTTTAACGCATCCCTCGCTCCCTCACATTGACGAATTAACACAGAAATTGCGTCGCTATGAAATACTATGCGTTCTATGACATCTCCTTCTAAATTGAGTAACGTTTATATGGAAACGACAGGATATTCTTTTGCGACACGAGTTTCTCCTGTGCGATGCACTACTCCTGCTTTAACGCAACCCTCGCTCCCTCACATTGACGAATTAACACAGAAATTGCGTCGCTATGAAATACTATGGGTTCTATGACATCTCCTTCTAAATTGAATAACGTTTATATGGAAACGACAGGTTATTCTTTTGGGACACGAGTTTCTCCTGTCTGATGCACTATTCCTCCTTTAACGCATCCCTCGCTCCCTCACATTGACGAATTAACACAGACATTGCGTCGCTATGAAATACTATGGGTTCTATGACATCTCCTTCTAAATCGAGTAACGTTTATATGGAAACAACAGGATATTCTTTTGGGACACGAGTTTATCCTGTCCGATGCACTATTCCTCCTTTAACGCATCCCTCACTCCCTCACATTGACGAATTAACACAGAAATTGCGTCGCTATGAAATACTAAGTGTTCTATGACATCCCCTTCTAAATTGAGTAACGTTTATATGGAAACGACAGGATATTCTTTTGGGACACGAGTTTCTCCTGTCCGATGCACTATTCCTCCTTTAACGCATCCCTCGCTCCCTCACATTGGCGAATTAACACAGAAATTGCGTCGTTATGGTATACTATGGGTTCTATGACATCTCCTTCTAAATTGAGTAACGTTTATATGGAAACGACAGGATATTCTTTTGGGACACGAGTTTCTCCTGTCCGATGCACTATTCCTCCTTTAACGCATCCCTCGCTCCCTCACATTGACGAATTAACAAAGAAATTGCGTCGCTATGAAATAGTATGGGTTCCCTGACATCTCCTTGTAAATTGAGTAACGTTTCTTTGGAAACGACAGGATATTCTTTTGGGACACGAGTTTCTCCTGTCCGATGCACTAATCCTCCTTTAACGCATCCCTCGCACAATCACATTGACGAATAAACACAGAAATTGCGTCGCTATGAAATACTATGTGTTGTATGACATCTTCTTCTAAATTGAGTAACGTTTCTATGGATACGACAGGATATTCTTTTGGGACACGAGTTTCTCCTGTCCGATGCACTATTCCTTTTTTAACGGATCCCACGCTCCCTCACAATAACGAATTAACACAGAAATTGCGTCGCTATGATATACTATGGGTACTATGTCATCTCCTTCTAAATTGAGTAACGTTTCTATGGAAACGACGGGATATTCTTTTGGGACACGAGTTTCTCCTGTCCGATGCACTATTCCTCCTTTAACGCATCCCTCGCTCCCTCACATTGAAGAATTAATACAGAAATTGCGTCGCTATGAAATACTATGGGTTCTATGACATCTCCTTCTAAATTGAGTAACGTTTCTATGGAAACGACAGGATATTCTTTTGTGACACGAGTTTCTCCTGTCCGATGCACTATTCCTCCTTTAACGCATCCCTCGCTCCCTCACGTTGACGAATTAACACAGAAATTGCGTCGCAATGAAATACTATGTGTTCTATGACATCTCCTTCTAAATTTAGTAACGTTTCTATGGAAACGACAGGATATTCTTTTGGGACACGAGTTTCTCCTGTCCGATGCACTATTCCTCCTTTAACGCATCCCTCGCTCCCTCACATTGACGAATTAACACAGAAATTGAGTCGCTATGAAATACTATGCGTTCTATGACATCTCCTTCTAAATTGAGTAACGTTTATATGGAAACGACAGGATATTCTTTTGGGACACGAGTTTCTCCCGTCCGATGCACTATTCCTCCTTTAACGCATCCCTCGCTCCCTCACGTTGACGAATTAACACAGAAATTGCGTCGCTATGAAATACTATGGGTTCTATGACATCTCCTTCTAAATTGAGTAACGTTCATATGGAAACGACAGGATATTCTTTTGGGACACGAGTTTCTCCTGTCCGATGCACTATTCGTCCTTTAACGCATCCCTCGGTCCCTCACATTGACGAATTAACACAGAAATTGCGTCGCTATGAAATACTATGGGTTCTACGACATCACCTTCTAAATTTAATAACGTTTATATGGAAACGACAGGATATTCTTTTGGGACACGAGTTTCTCCTGTCTGATGCACTATTCCTCCTTTAACGCATCCCTCGCTCCCTCACATTGACGAATTAACACAGACATTGCGTCGCTTTGAAATACTATGGGTTCTATGACTTCTCCTTCTAAATCGAGTAACGTTTATATGGAAACAACAGGATATTCATTTGGGACAAGAGTTTATCCTGTCAGATGCACTATTCCTCCTTTAACGCATCCCTCGCTCCCTCACATTGACGAATTAACACAGAAATGGCGTCGCTATGAAATACTATGTGTTCTATGACATCTCCCTCTAAGTGGAGTAACGTTTATATGGAAACGCAGGATATTCTTTTGGGACACGAGTTTCTCCTGTCCGATGCACTATTCCTCCTTTAACGCATCCCTCGCTCCCTCACATTGACGAATTAACACAGAAATTGCGTCGCTATGAAATACTACGGGTTCTATGACATCTCGTTCTAAATTGAGAAACGTTTATATGAAAACGACAGGATATTCTTTTGGGACACGAGTTTCTCCTGTCCGATGCACTATTCCTCCTTTAACGCATCCCTCGCTCCCTCACATTGACGAATTAACACAGAAATTGCGTCGCTATGAAATAGTATGGGTTCTATGACATCTCCTTCTAAATTGAGTAACGTTTATATGGAAACGACAGGATATTCTTTTGGGACACGAGTTTCTCCTGTCCGATGCACTATTCCTCCTTTAACGCATCCCTCGCTCCCTCACATTGACGAATAAACACAGAAATTGCGTCGCTATGAAATACTATGATTTCTATGACATCTCCTTCTAAATTGAGTAACGTTTCTTTGGAAACGACAGGATATTCTTTTGGGACACGAGTTTCTCCTGTCCGATGCACTATTCCTCCTTTAACGCATCCCTCGCTCCCTCACATTGACGAATTAACACAGAAATTGCGTCGCTATGAAATACTATGGGTTCTATGACATCTCCTTCTAAATTGAGTAACGTTTATATGGAAAAGACAGGATATTCTTTTGCGACACGAGATTCTTCTGTCCGATGCACTACTCCTCCTTTAACGCATCCCTCGCTCCCTCACATTGACGGATTAACACAGAAAATGCGTCGCTATGAAATACTATGTGTTCTATGACATCTCCTTCTAAATTGAGTAACGTTTATATGGAAACGACAGGATATTCTTTTGGGACACGAGTTTCTGCTGTCCGATGCACTATTCCTCCTTTAACGCATCCCTCGCTCCCTCACGTTGACGAATTAACACAGAAATTGCGTCGCTATGAAATACTATGGGTTCTATGACATCTCCTTCTAAATTGAGTAACGTTCATATGGAAACGACAGGATATTCTTTTGGGACACGAGTTTCTCCTGTCCGATGCACTATTCGTCCTTTAACGAATCCCTCGGTCCCTCACATTAACGAATTAACACAGAAATTGCGTCGCTATGAAATACTATGGGTTCTACGACATCACCTTCTAAATTGAATAACGTTTATATGGAAACGACAGGATATTCTTTTGGGACACGAGTTTCTCCTGTCTAATGCACTATTCCTCCTTTAACGCATCCCTCGCTCCCTCACGTTGACGAATTAACACAGACATTGCGTCGCTATGAAATACAATGGGTTCTATGACTTCTCCTTCTAAATCGAGAAACGTTTATATGGAAACAACAGGATATTCTTTTGGGACACGAGTTTATCCTGTCAGATGCACTATTCCTCCTTTAACGCATCCCTCGCTCCCTCACATTGACGAATTAACACAGAAATGGCGTCGCTATGAAATACTATGTGTTCTATGACATCTCCCTCTAAATGGAGTAACGTTTATATGGAAACGCAGGATATTCTTTTGGGACACGAGTTTCTCCTGTCCGATGCACTATTCCTCCTTTAACGCATCCCTCGCTCCCTCACATTGACGAATTAACACAGAAATTGCGTCGCTATGAAATACTACGGGTTCTATGACATCTCGTTCTAAATTGAGAAACGTTTATATGAAAACGACAGGATATTCTTTTGGGACACGAGTTTCTCCTGTCCGATGCACTATTCCTCCTTTAACGCATCCCTCGCTCCCTCACATTGACGAATTAACACAGAAATTGCGTCGCTATGAAATAGTATGGGTTCTATGACATCTCCTTCTAAATTGAGTAACGTTTATATGGAAACGACAGGATATTCTTTTGGGACACGAGTTTCTCCTGTCCGATGCACTGTTCCTCCTTTAACGCATCCCTCGCTCCCTCACATTGACGAATAAACACAGATATTGCGTCGCTATGAAATACTATGATTTCTATGACATCTCCTTCTAAATTGAGTAACGTTTCTTTGGAAACGACAGGATATTCTTTTGGGACACGAGTTTCTACTGTCCGATGCACTATTCCTCCTTTAACGCATCCCTCGCTCCCTCACATTGACGAATTAACACAGAAATTGCGTCGCTATGAAATACTATGGGTTCTATGACATCTCCTTCTAAATTGAGTAACGTTTATATGGAAACGACAGGATATTCTTTTGCGACACGAGTTTCTCCTGTTCGATGCACTACTCCTCCTTTAACGCATCCCTCGCTCCCTCACATTGACGAATTAACACAGAATTTGCGTCGCTATGAAATACTATAGGTTCTATGACTTCTCCTTCTAAATCGAGAAACGTTTATATGGAAACAACAGGATATTCTTTTGGGACACGAGTTTATCCTGTCAGATGCACTATTCCTCCTTTAATGCTTCCCTCGCTCCCTCACATTGACGAATTAACACAGAAATGGCGTCGCTATGAAATACTATGTGTTCTATGACATCTCCCTCTAAATGGAGTAACGTTTATATGGAAACGCCGGATATTCTTTTGGGACACGAGTTTCTCCTGTCCGATGCACTATTCCTCCTTTAACGCATCCCTCGCTCCCTCACATTGACGAATTAACACAGAAATTGCGTCGCTATGAAATACTACGGGTTCTATGACATCTCGTTCTAAATTGAGAAACGTTTATATGAAAACGACAGGATATTCTTTTAGGACACGAGTTTCTCCTGTCCGATGCACTATTCCTCCTTTAACGCATTCCTCGCTCCCTCACATTGACGAATTAACACAGAAATTGCGTCGCTATGAAATAGTATGGGTTCTATGACATCTCCTTCTAAATTGAGTAACGTTTATATGGAAACGACAGGATATTCTTTTGGGACACGAGTTTCTCCTCTCCGATGCACTATTCCTCCTTTAACGCATCCCTCGCTCCCTCACATTGACGAATAAACACATAAATTGCGTCGCTATGAAATACTATGATTTCTATGACATCTCCTTCTAAATTGAGTAACGTTTCTTTGGAAACGACAGGATATTCTTTTGGGACACGAGTTTCTCCTGTCCGATGCACTATTCCTCCTTTAACGCATCCCTCGCTCCCTCACATTGACGAATTAACACAGAAATTGCGTCGCTATGAAATACTATGGGTTCTAAGACATCTCCTTCTAAATTGAGTAACGTTTATTTGGAAACGACAGGATATTCTTTTGCGACACGAGTTTCTCCTGTCCGATGCACTACTCCTCCTTTAACGCATCCCTCGCTCCCTCACATTGACGAATTAACACAGAAATTGCGTCGCTATGAAATACTATGTGTTCTATGACATCTCCTTCTAAATTGAGTAACGTTTATATGGAAACGACAGGATATTCTTTTGGGACACGAGTTTCTCCTGTCCGATGCACTATTCCTCCTTTAACGCATCCCTCGCTCCCTCACATTGACGAATTAACACAGACATTGCGTCGTTATGAAATACTATGCGTTCTATGACATCTCCTTCTAAATTGAGTAACGTTTATATGGAAACGACAGGATATTCTTTTGGGACACGAGTTTCTCCCGTCCGATGCACTATTCCTCCTTTAACGCATCCCTCGCTCCCTCACGTTGACGAATTAACACAGAAATTGCGTCGCTATGAAATACTATGGGTTCTATGACATCTCCTTCTAAATTGAGTAACGTTCATATGGAAACGACAGGATATTCTTTTGGGACACGAGTTTCTCCTGTCCGATGCACTATTCGTCCTTTAACGCATCCCTCGGTCCCTCACATTGACGAATTAACACAGAAATTGCGTCGCTATGAAATACTATGGGTTCTACGACATCACCTTCTAAATTGAATAACGTTTATATGGAAACGACAGGATATTCTTTTGGGACACGAGTTTCTCCTGTCTGATGCACTATTCCTCCTTTAACGCATCCCTCGCTCCCTCACATTGACGAATTAACACAGACATTGCGTCGCTTTGAAATACTATGGGTTCTATGACTTCTCCTTCTAAATCGAGTAACGTTTATATGGAAACAACAGGATATTCTTTTGGGACAAGAGTTTATCCTGTCAGATGCACTATTCCTCCTTTAACGCATCCCTCGCTCCCTCACATTGACGAATTAACACAGAAATGGCGTCGCTATGAAATACTATGTGTTCTATGACATCTCCCTCTAAATGGAGTAACGTTTATATGGAAACGCAGGATATTCTTTTGGGACACGAGTTTCTCCTGTCCGATGCACTATTCCTCCTTTAACGCATCCCTCGCTCCCTCACATTGACGAATTAACACAGAAATTGCGTCGCTATGAAATACTACGGGTTCTATGACATCTCGTTCTAAATTGAGAAACGTTAATATGAAAACGACAGGATATTCTTTTGGGACACGAGTTTCTCCTGTCCGATGCACTATTCCTCCTTTAACGCATCCCTCGCTCCCTCACATTGACGAATTAACACAGAAATTGCGTCGCTATGAAATAGTATGGGTTCTATGACATCTCCTTCTAAATTGAGTAACGTTTATATGGAAACGACAGGATATTCTTTTGGGACACGAGTTTCTCCTGTCCGATGCACTATTCCTCCTTTAACGCATCCCTCGCTCCCTCACATTGACGAATAAACACAGAAATTGCGTCGCTATGAAATACTATGATTTCTATGACATCTCCTTCTAAATTGAGTAACGTTTCTTTGGAAACGACAGGATATTCTTTTGGACACGAGTTTCTCCTGTCCGATGCACTATTCCTCCTTTAACGCATCCCTCGCTCCCTCACATTGACGAATTAACACAGAAATTGCGTCGCTATGAAATACTATGGGTTCTATGACATCTCCTTCTAAATTGAGTAACGTTTATATGGAAACGACAGGATATTCTTTTGCGACACGAGTTTCTCCTGTCCGATGCACTACTCCTCCTTTAACGCATCCCTCGCTCCCTCACATTGACGAATTAACACAGAATTTGCGTCGCTATGAAATACTATAGGTTCTATGACTTCTCCTTCTAAATCGAGAAACGTTTATATGGAAACAACAGGATATTCTTTTGGGACACGAGTTTATCCTGTCAGATGCACTATTCCTCCTTTAATGCATCCCTCGCTCCCTCACATTGACGAATTAACACAGAATGGCGTCGCTATGAAATACTATGTGTTCTATGACATCTCCCTCTAAATGGAGTAACGTTTATATGGAAACGCAGGATATTCTTTTGGGACACGAGTTTCTCCTGTCCGATGCACTATTCCTCCTTTAACGCATCCCTCGCTCCCTCACATTGACGAATTAACACAGAAATTGCGTCGCTATGAAATACTACGGGTTCTATGACATCTCGTTCTAAATTGAGAAACGTTTATATGAAAACGACAGGATATTCTTTTAGGACACGAGTTTCTCCTGTCCGATGCACTATTCCTCCTTTAACGCATTCCTCGCTCCCTCACATTGACGAATTAACACAGAAATTGCGTCGCTATGAAATAGTATGGGTTCTATGACATCTCCTTCTAAATTGAGTAACGTTTATATGGAAACGACAGGATATTCTTTTGGGACACGAGTTTCTCCTCTCCGATGCACTATTCCTCCTTTAACGCATCCCTCGCTCCCTCACATTGACGAATAAACACATAAATTGCGTCGCTATGAAATACTATGATTTCTATGACATCTCCTTCTAAATTGAGTAACGTTTCTTTGGAAACGACAGGATATTCTTTTGGGACACGAGTTTCTCCTGTCCGATGCACTATTCCTCCTTTAACGCATCCCTCGCTCCCTCACATTGACGAATTAACACAGAAATTGCGTCGCTATGAAATACTATGGGTTCTAAGACATCTCCTTCTAAATTGAGTAACGTTTATATGGAAACGACAGGATATTCTTTTGCGACACGAGTTTTCTCCTGTCCGATGCACTACTCCTCCTTTAACGCATCCCTCGCTCCCTCACATTGACGAATTAACACAGAAATTGCGTCGCTATGAAATACTATGTGTTCTATGACATCTCCTTCTAAATTGAGTAACGTGTATATGGAAACGACAGGATATTCTTTTGGGACACGAGTTTCTCCTGTCCGATGCACTAATCCTCCTTTAACGCATCCCTCGCTCCCTCATATTGACGAATTAACACAGACATTGCGTCGCTATGAAATACTATGGGTTCTATGACATCTCCTTCTAAATCGAGTAACGTTTATATGGAAACAACAGGATATTCTTTTGGGACACGAGTTTCTCCTGTCCGATGCACTATTCCTCCTTTAACGCATCCCTCGCTCCCTCACATTGACGAATTAACACAGAAATTGCGTCGCTATGAAATACTACGGGTTCTATGACATCTCGTTCTAAATTAAGAAACGTTTATATGAAAACGACAGGATATTCTTTTGGGACACGAGTTTCTCCTGTCCGATGCACTATTCCTCCTTTAACGCATCCCTCGCTCCCCCACATTGACGAATTAACACAGAAATTGCGTCGCTATGAAATAGTATGTGTTCTATGACATCTCCTTCTAAATTGAGTAACGTTTATATGGAAACGACAGGATATTCTTTTGGGACACGAGTTTCTCCTGTCCGATGCACTATTCCTCCTTTAACGCATCCCTCGCTCCCTCACATTGACGAATAAACACATAAATTGCGTCGCTATGAAATACTATGATTTCTATGACATCTCCTTCTAAATTGAGTAACGTTTCTTTGGAAACGACAGGATATTCTTTTGGGACACGAGTTTCTCCTGTCCGATGCACTATTCCTCCTTTAACGCATCCCTCGCTCCCTCACATTGACGAATTAACACAGAAATTGCGTCGCTATGAAATACTATGGGTTCTATGACATCTCCTTCTAAATTGAGTAACGTTTATATGGAAACGACAGGATATTCTTTTGCGACACGAGTTTCTCCTGTCCGATGCACTACTCCTCCTTTAACGCATCCCTCGCTCCCTCACATTGACGAATTAACACAGAAATTGCGTCTCTATGAAATACTTAGTGTTCTATGACATCTCCTTCTAAATTGAGTAACGTTTATATGGAAACGACAGGATATTCTTTTGGGACACGAGTTTTTCCTGTCCGATGCACTATTCCTCCTTTAACGCATCCCTCGCTCCCTCACATTGACGAATTAACACAGAAATTGCGTCGCTATGATATAGCATGTGTACTATGACATCTCCTTCTAAATTGAGTAACGTTTATATGGAAAGGACAGGATATTCTTTTGGGACACGAGTTTCTCCTGTCGGATGCACTATTCCTCCTTTAACACATCCCTCGCTCCCTCACATTGACGAATTAACACAGAAATTGCGTCGCTATGAAATACTATGGGTTCTATGACATCTCCTTCTAAATTGAGTAACGTTCATATGGAAACGACAGGATATTCTTTTGGGGCACGAGTTTCTCCTGTCTGATGCACTATTCCTCCTTCAACGCATCCCTCGCTCCCTCACATTGACGAATTAACACAGAAATTGCGTCGCTATGAAATACTATGGGTTCCATGACATCTCCTTCTAAATTGAATAACGTTTATATGGAAACGACAGGATATTCTTTTGGGACACGAGTTTCTCCTGTCTGATGCACTATTCCTCCTTTAACGCATCCCTCGCTCCCTCACATTGACGAATTAACACAGACATTGCCGTCGCTATGAAATACTATGTGTTCTATGACATCTCCCTCTAAATGGAGTAACGTTTATATGGAAACGCAGGATATTCTTTTGGGACACGAGTTTCTCCTGTCCGATGCACTATTCCTCCTTTAACGCATCCCTCGCTCCCTCACATTGACGAATTAACACAGAAATTGCGTCGCTATGAAATACTATGGGTTCTAAGACATCTCCTTCTAAATTGAGTAACGTTTATATGGAAACGACAGGATATTCTTTGCGACACGAGTTTCTCCTGTCCGATGCACTACTCCTCCTTTAACGCATCCCTCGCTCCCTCACATTGACGAATTAACACAGAAATTGCGTCGCTATGAAATACTATGTGTTCTATGACATCTCCTTCTAAATTGAGTAACGTTTATATGGAAACGACAGGATATTCTTTTGGGACACGATTTTCTCCTGTCCGATGCACTATTCCTCCTTTAACGCATCCCTCGCTCCCTCACATTGACGAATTAACACAGACATTGCGTCGCTATGAAATACTATGGGTTCTATGACATCTCCTTCTAAATCGAGTAACGTTTATATGGAAACAACAGGATATTCTTTTGGGACACGAGTTTCTCCTGTCCGATGCACTATTCCCCCTTTAACGCATCCCTCGCTCCCTCACATTGACGAATGAACACAGAAATTGCGTCGCTATGAAATACTACGGGTTCTATGACATCTCGTTCTAAATTGAGAAACGTTTATATGAAAACGACAGGATATTCTTTTGGGACACGAGTTTCTCCTGTCCGATGCACTATTCCTCCTTTAACGCATCCCTCGCTCCCCCACATTGACGAATTAACACAGAAATTGCGTCGCTATGAAATAGTATGGGTTCTATGACATCTCCTTCTAAATTGAGTAACGTTTATATGGAAACGACAGGACATTCTTTTGGGACACGAGTTTCTCCTGTCCGATGCACTATTCCTCCTTTAACGCATCCCTCGCTCCCTCACATTGACGAATTAACACAGACATTGCGTCGCTATGAAATACTATGGGTTCTATGACATCTCCTTCTAAATCGAGTAACGTTTATATGGAAACAACAGGATATTCTTTGGGACACGAGTTTCTCCTGTCCGATGCACTATTCCTCCATTAACGCATCCCTCGCTCCCTCACATTGACGAATTAACACAGAAATTGCGTCGCTATGAAATACTACGGGTTCTATGACATCTCGTTCTAAATTGAGAAACGTTTATATGAAAACGACAGGATATTCTTTTGGGACACGAGTTTCTCCTGTCCGATGCACTATTCCTCCTTTAACGCATCCCTCGCTCCCTCACATTGACGAATTAACACAGAAATTGCGTCGCTATGAAATAGTATGGGTTCTATGACATCTCCTTCTAAATTGAGTAACGTTTATATGGAAACGACAGGATATTCTTTTGGGACACGAGTTTCTCCTGTCCGATGCACTATCCTCCTTTAACGCATCCCTCGCTCCCTCACATTGACGAATAAACACATAAATTGCGTCGCTATGAAATACTATGATTTCTATGACATCTCCTTCTAAATTGAGTAACGTTTCTTTGGAAACGACAGGATATTCTTTTGGGACACGAGTTTCTCCTGTCCGATGCACTATTCCTCCTGTAACGCATCCTTCGCTCCCTCACATTGACGAATTAACACAGAAATTGCGTCGCTATGAAATACTATGGTTTCTATGACATCTCCTTCTAAATTGAGTAACGTTTATATGGAAACGACAGGACATTCTTTTGCGACACGAGTTTCTCCTGTCCGATGCACTACTCCTCCTTTAACGCATCCCTCGCTCCCTCACATTGACGAATTAACACAGAAATTGCGTCGCTATGAAATACTATGTGTTCTATGACATCTCCTTCTAAATTGAGTAACGTTTATATGGAAACGACAGGATATTCTTTTGGGACACGAGTTTCTCCTGTCCGATGCACTATTCCTCCTTTAACGCATCCCTCGCTCCCTCACATTGACGAATTAACACAGAAATTGCGTCGCTATGATATAGTATGTGTACTATGACATCTCCTTCTAAATTGAGTAACGTTTATATGGAAAGGACAGGATATTCTTTTGGGACACGGGTTTCTCCTGTCGGATGCACTATTCCTCCTTTAACACATCCGTCGCTCCCTCACATTGACGAATTAACACAGAAATTGCGTCGCAATGAAATACTATGGGTTCTATGACATCTCCTTCTAAATTGAGTAACGTTCATATGGAAACGACAGGATATTCTTTTGGGGCACGAATTTCTCCTGTCTGATGCACTATTCCTCCTTCAACGCATCCCTCGCTCCCTCACATAGACGAATTAACACAGAAATTGCGTCGCTATGAAATACTATGGGTTCCACGACATCTCCTTCTAAATTGAATAACGTTTATATGGAAACGACAGGATATTCTTTTGGGACACGAGTTTCTCCTGTCTGATGCACTATTCCTCCTTTAACGCATCCCTCGCTCCCTCACATTGACGAATTAACACAGAAATTGCGTCGCTATGAATTACTACGGGTTCTATGACATCTCGTTCTAAATTGAGTAACGTTTATATGGAAACGACAGGATATTCTTTTGGGACACGAGTTTCTCCTGTCCGATGCACTATTCCTCCTTTAACGCATCCCTCGCTCCCTCACATTGACGAATTAACACAGAAATTGCGTCGCTATGAAATACTATGGGTTCTATGACATCTCCTTCTAAATAGAGTAACGTTTATATGGAAACGACAGGATATTCTTTTGGGACACGAGTTTCTCCTGTCCGATGCACTATTCCTCCTTTAACGCATCCCTCGCTCCCTCACATGGTCGAATTAACACAGAAATTGCGTCGCAATGAAATACTATGGGTTCTATGACATCTCCTTCTAAATTGAGTAACGTTTATATGGAAAGGACAGGATATTCTTTTGGGACACGAGTTTCACCTGTCCGATGCACTATTCCTCCTTTAACGCATCCCTCGCTCCCTCACATTGACGAATTAACACAGAAATTGCGTCGCTATGAAATACTATGGGTTCTATGACATCTCCTTCTAAATTGAGTAACGTTCATATGGAAACGACAGGATATTCTTTTGGGGCACGAGTTTCTCCTGTGTGATGCACTATTCTTCCTTCAACGCATCCCTCGCTCCCTCACATTGACGAATTAACACAGAAATTGCGTCGCTATGAAATACTATGGGTTCAATGACATCTCCTTCTAAATCGAGTAACGTTTATATGGAAACAACAGGATATTCTTTTGGGACACGAGTTTATCCTGTCTGATGCACTATTCCTCCTTTAACGCATCCCTCGCTCCCTCACATTGACGAATTACCACAGAAATTGCGTCGCTATGAAATACTATGTGTTCTATGGCAACCCCTTCTAAATTGAGTAACGTTTATATGGAAACGACAGGATATTCTTTTGGGACACGAGTTTCTCCTGTCCGATGCACTATTCCTCCTTTAACGCATCCCTCGCTCCCTCACATTGGCGAATTAACACAGAAATTGCGTCGCTAGGAAATACTATGGGTTCTATGACATCTCCTTCTAAATTGAGTAACGTTTATATGGAAACGACAGGATATTCTTTTAGGACACGAGTTTCTCCTGTCCGATGCACTATTCCTCCTTTAACGCATCCCTCGCTCCCTCACATTGACGAATTAACACAGAAATTGCGTCGCTATGAAATAGTATGGGTTCCATGACATCTCCTTGTAAATTGAGTAACGTTTCTTTGGACACGACAGGATATTCTTTTGGACACGAGTTTCTCCTGTCCGATGCACTATTCCTCCTTTAACGCATCCCTCGCTCCCTCACATTGACGAATAAACACAGAAATTGCGTCGCTATGAAATACAATGTGTTGTATGACATCTCCTTCTAAATTGAGTAACGTTTCTATGGATACGACAGGATATTCTTTTGGGACACGAGTTTCTCCTGTCCGATGCACTATTCCTCTTTTAACGGATCCCACGCTCCCTCACAATGACGAATTAACACAGAAATTGCGTCGCTATGATATACTATGGATTCTATGACATCTCCTTCTAAATTGAGTAACGTTTCTATGGAAACGACGGGATATTCTTTTGGGACACGAGTTTCTCCTGTCCGATGCACTATTCCTCCTTTAACGCATCCCTCGCTCCCTCACATTGAAGAATTAACACAGAAATTGCGTCGCTATGAAATACTATGGGTTCTATGACATCTCCTTCTAAATTGAGTAGCGTTTCTATGGAAACGACAGGATATTCTTTTGGGACAGGAGTTTCTACTGTCCGATGCACCATTCCTCCTTTAACGAATCCCTCGCTCGCTCACATTGACGAATTAACACAGAAATTGCGTCGCTATGAAATACTATGTATTCTATGACAACTCCTTCCAAATTGAGTAACGTTTCTATGGAAACGACAGGATATTCTTTTCGGACACGAGTTTCTCCTGTCCGATGCACTATTCCTCCTTTAGCGCATCCCTCGCTTCCTCACATTGACGAATTAACACAGAAATTGCGTCGCTATGAAACACTATGTGTTCTATGACATCTCCTTCTAAATTTAGTAACGTTTCTATGGAAACGACAGGATATTCTTTTGGGACACGAGTTTCTCCTGTCCGATGCACTATTCCTCCTTTAACGCATCCCTCGCTCCCTCACATTGACGAATTAACACAGAAATTGAGTCGCTATGAAATACTATGCGTTCTATGACATCTCCTTCTAAATTGAGTAACGTTTATATGGAAACGACACGATATTCTTTTGGGACACGAGTTTCTCCTGTCCAATGCACTATTCCTCCTTTAACGCATCCCTCGCTCCCTCACGTTGACGAATTAGCACAGAAATTGCGTCGCTATAAAATACTATGGGTTCTATGACATCTCCTTCTAAATTGAGTAACGTTCATATGGAAACGACAGGATATTCTTTTGGGACACGAGTTTCTCCTGTCCGATGCACTATTCGTCCTTTAACGCATCCCTCGGTCCCTCACATTGACGAATTAACACAGAAATTGCGTCGCTATGAAATACTATGGGTTCTACGACATCTCCTTCTAAATTGAATAACGTTTATATGGAAACGACAGGATATTCTTTTGGGACACGAGTTTCTCCTGTCTGATGCACTATTCCTCCTTTAACGCATCCCTCGCTCCCTCACATTGACGAATTAACACAGACATTGCGTCGCTATGTAATACTATGGGTTCTATGACATCTCCTTCTAAATCGAGTAACGTTTATATGGAAACAACAGGATATTCCTTTGGGACACGAGTTTATCCTGTCAGATGCACTATTCCTCCTTCAACGCATCCCTCGCTCCCTCACATTGACGAATTAACACAGAAATGGCGTCGCTATGAAATACTATGTGTTCTATGACATCTCCCTCTAAATGGAGTAACGTTTATATGGAAACGAATGGATATTCTTTTGGGACACGAGTTTCACCTGTTCGATGCACTATTCCTCCTTTAACGCATCCCTCGCTCCCTCACATTGACGAATTAACACAGAAATTGCGTCGCTATGAGTTACTACGGGTTCTATGACATCTCGTTCTAAATTGAGTAACGTTTATATGGAAACGACAGGATATTCTTTTGGGACACGAGTTTCTCCTGTCCGATGCAATATTCCTCCTTTAACGCATCCCTCGCTCCCTCACATTGACGAATTAACACAGAAATTGCGTCGCTATGAAATACTATGGGTTCTATGACATCTCCTTCTAAATTGAGTAACGTTTATATGGAAACGACAGGATATTCTTTTGGGACACGAGTTTCTCCTGTCCGATGCACTATTCCTCCTTTAACGCATCCCTAGCTCCCTCACATGGACGAATTAACACAGAAATTGCGTCGCAATGAAATACTATGGGTTCTATGACATCTCCTTCTAAATTGAGTAACGTTTATATGGAAACGACGGGATATTCTTTTGGGACATGAGTTTCTCCTGTCCGAAGCACTATTCCTCCTTTAACGTATCCCTCGCTCCCTCACATTGACGAATTAACACAGAAATTGCGTCGCTATGAAATACTATGGGTTCTATGACATCTCCTTCTAAATTGAGTAACGTTTATACGGAAACGACATGATAATCTTTTGGGACACGAGTTTCCCCTGTCCGATGCACTATTCCTCCTTTAACGCATCCCTCGCTCCCTCACATTGACGAATTAACACAGAAATTGCGTCGCTATGAAATTCAATGTGTTCTATGACATCTCCTTCTAAATTGAGAAACGTTTATATGGAAACAACAGGATATTCTTTTGGGACACGAGTTTCTCCTGTCCGATGCACTATTCCTCCTTTAACGCATCCCTCGCTCCCTCACATTGACGAATTAACACAGACATTGCGTCGCTATGAAATGCTATGTGTTCTATGACATCTCCTTCTAAATTGAGTAACGTTTATATGGAAACGACACGATATTCTTTTGGGACACGAGTATCTCCTGTCCGATGCACAATTCCTCCTTTAATGCATCCCTCGCTCCCTCACATTGACGAATTAACACAGAAATTGCGTCGCTATGAAATACTATGAGTGTTACGACATCTCCTTCTAAACTGAGTAACGCTTCTATGGAAACGACAGGATATTCTTTTGGGACACGAGTTTCTCCTGTCCGATGCACTATTCCTCCTTTAACGCATCCCTCGCTCACTCACATTGACGAATTAACACAGAAATTGCGTCGCTATGAAATACTATGGGTTCTATGACATCTCCTTCTAAATTGAGTAACGTTTCTATGGAAACGACAGGATATTCTTTTGGGACACGAGTTTCTCCTGTCCGATGCACTATTCCTCCTTTAACGCATCCCTTGCTCCTTCACATGGACGAATTAACACAGAAATTGCGTCGCAATGAAATACTATGGGTTCTATGACATCTCCTTCTAAATTGAGTAACGTTTATATGGAAACGACGGGATATTCTTTTAGGACATGAGTTTCTCCTGTCCGAAGCACTATTCCTCCTTTAACGCATCCCTCGCTCCCTCACATTGACGAATTAACACAGAAATGGCGTCGCTATGTTATAGTATGTGTACTATGACATCTCCTTCTAAATTGAGTAACGTTTATACGGAAAGGACAGGATATTCTTTTGGGACACGAGTTTCCCCTGTCCGATGCACTATTCCTCCTTTAACGCATCCCTCGCTCACTCACATTGACGAATTAACACAGAAATTGCGTCGCTATGAAATACTATGGGTTCTATGACATCTCCTTCTAAATTGAGTAACGTTCATATGGAAGCGACAGGATATTCTTTTGGGGCACGAGTTTCTCCTGTCTGATGCACTATTCCTCCTTCAACGCATCCCTCGCTCCCTCACATTGACGAATTAACACAGAAATTGCGTCGCTATGAAATACTATGTGTTCCATGACATCTCCTTCTAAATTGAATAAAGTTTATATGGACACGACAGGATATTCTTTATGGACACGAGTTTCTCTTGTCTGATGCACTATTCCTCCTTTAACGCATCCCTCGCTCCCTGACATTGACGAATTAACACAGACATTGCGTCGCTATGAAATACTATGGGTTCTATGACATCTCCTTCTAAATCGAGTAACGTTTATATGGAAACAACAGGATATTCTTTTGGGACACGAGTTTATCCTGTCCGATGCACTATTCCTCCTTTAACGCATCCCTCGCTCCCTCACATTGACGAATTAACACAGAAATTGCGTCGCTATGAAATACTATGTGTTCTATGACATCCCCTTCTAAATTGAGTAACGTTTATATGGAGACGACAGGATATTCTTTTGGGACACGAGTTTCTCCTGTCCGATGCACTATTCCTCCTTTAACGCATCCCTCGCTCCCTCACATTGGCGAATTAACACAGAAATTGCGTCGCTATGAAATACTATGGGTTCTATGACATCTCCTTCTAAAATGAGTAACGTTTATATGGAAACGACAGGATATTCTTTTGGGACACGAGTTTCTCCTGTCGGATGCACTATTCCTCCTTTAACGCATCCCTCGCTCCCTCACATTGACGAATTAACACAGAAATTGCGTCGCTATGAAATAGTATGGGTTCCATGACATCTCCTTGTAAATTGAGTAACGTTTCTTTGGACACGACAGGATATTCTTTTGGACACGAGTTTATCCTGTCCGATGCACTATTCCTCCTTTAACGCATCCCTCGCTCCCTCACATTGACGAATAAACACAGAAATTGCGTCGCTATGAAATACAATGTGTTGTATGACATCTCGTTCTAAATTGAGTAACGTTTCTATGGATACGACAGGATATTCTTTTGGGACACGAGTTTCTCCTGTCCGATGCACTATTCCTCTTTTAACGGATCCCACGCTCCCTCACAATGACGAATTAACACAGAAATTGCGTCGCTATGATATACTATGGGATCTATGACATTTCCTTCTAAATTGAGTAACGTTTCTATGGAAACGACGGGATATTCTTTTGGGACACGGGTTTCTCCTGTCCGATGCACTATTCCTCCTTTAACGCATCCCTCGCTCCCTCACATTGAAGAATTAACACAGAAATTGCGTCGCTATGAAATACTATGGGTTCTATGACATCTCTTTCTAAATTGAGTAGCGTTTCTATGGAAACGACAGGATATTCTTTTGGGACAGGAGTTTCTACTGTCCGATGCACCATTCCTCCTTTAACGAATCCCTCGCCCGCTCACATTGACGAATTAACACAGAAATTGCGTCGCTATGAAATACTATGGGTTCTATGACAACTCCTTCCAAATTGAGTAACGTTTCTATGGAAACGACAGGATATTCTTTTCGGACACGAGTTTCTCCTGTCCGATGCACTATTCCTCCTTTAGCGCATCCCTCGCTTCCTCACATTGACGAATTAACACAGAAATTGCGTCGCTATGAAATACTATGGGTTCTACGACATCTCCTTCTAAATTGAATAACGTTTATATGGAAACGACAGGATATTCTTTTGGGACACGAGTTTCTCCTGTCTGATGCACTATTCCTCCTTTAACGCATCCCTCGCTCCCTCACATTGACGAATTAACACAGACATTGCGTCGCTATGTAATACTATGGGTTCTATGACATCTCCTTCTTAATCGAGTAACGTTTATATGGAAACAACAGGATACTCTTTTGGGACACGAGTTTATCCTGTCAGATGCACTATTCCTCCTTTAACGCATCCCTCGCTCCCTCACATTGACGAATTAACACAGAAATGGCGTCGCTATGAAATACTATGTGTTCTATGACATCTCCCTCTAAATGGAGTAACGTTTATATGGAAACGACAGGATATTCTTTTGGGTCACGAGTTTCACCTGTCCGATGCACTATTCCTCCTTTAACGCATCCCTCGCTCCCTCACATTGACGAATTAACACAGAAATTGCGTCACTATGAATTACTACGGGTTCTATGACATCTCGTTCTAAATTGAGTAACGTTTATATGGAAACGACAGGATATTCTTTTGGGACACGAGTTTCGCCTGTCCGATGCACTATTCCTCCTTTAACGCATCCCTCGCTCCCTCACATTGACGAATTAACACAGAAATTGCGTCGCTAAGAAATACTATGGGTTCTATGACATCTCCTTCTAAATTGAGTAACGTTTATATGGAAACGACAGGATATTCTTTTGGGACACGAGTTTCTCCTGTCCGATGCACTATTCCTCCTTTAACGCATCCCTAGCTCCCTCACATGGACGAATTAACACAGAAATTGCGTCGCAATGAAATACTATGGGTTCTATGACATCTCCTTCTAAATTGAGTAACGTTTATATGGAAACGACGGGATATTCTTTTGGGACATGAGTTTCTCCTGTCCGAAGCACTATTCCTCCTTTAACGTATCCCTCGCTCCCTCACATTGACGAATTAACACAGAAATTGCGTCGCTATGAAATACTATGGGTTCTATGACATCTCCTTCTAAATTGAGTAACGTTTATATGGAAACGACAGGATATTCTTTTGGGACACGAGTATCTCCTGTCCGATGCACTATTCCTCCTTTAATGCATCCCTCGCTCCCTCACATTGACGAATTAACACAGAAATTGCGTCGCTATGAAATACTATGAGTGTTACGACATCTCCTTCTAAACTGAGTAACGCTTCTATGGAAACGACAGGATATTCTTTTGGGACACGAGTTTCTCCTGTCCGATGCACTATTCCTCCTTTAACGCATCCCTCGCTCACTCACATTGACGAATTAACACAGAAATTGCGTCGCTATGAAATACTATGGGTTCTATGACATCTCCTTCTAAATTGAGTAACGTTTCTATGGAAACGACAGGATATTCTTTTGGGACACGAGTTTCTCCTGTCCGATGCACTATTCCTCCTTTAACGCATCCCTTGCTCCTTCACATGGACGAATTAACACAGAAATTGCGTCGCAATGAAATACTATGGGTTCTATGACATCTCCTTCTAAATTGAGTAACGTTTATATGGAAACGACGGGATATTCTTTTAGGACATGAGTTTCTCCTGTCCGAAGCACTATTCCTCCTTTAACGCATCCCTCGCTCCCTCACATTGACGAATTAACACAGAAATGGCGTCGCTATGTTATAGTATGTGTACTATGACATCTCCTTCTAAATTGAGTAACGTTTATACGGAAAGGACAGGATATTCTTTTGGGACACGAGTTTCCCCTGTCCGATGCACTATTCCTCCTTTAACGCATCCCTCGCTCACTCACATTGACGAATTAACACAGAAATTGCGTCGCTATGAAATACTATGGGTTCTATGACATCTCCTTCTAAATTGAGTAACGTTCATATGGAAGCGACAGGATATTCTTTTGGGGCACGAGTTTCTCCTGTCTGATGCACTATTCCTCCTTCAACGCATCCCTCGCTCCCTCACATTGACGAATTAACACAGAAAATGCGTCGCTATGAAATACTATGTGTTCCATGACATCTCCTTCTAAATTGAATAAAGTTTATATGGACACGACAGGATATTCTTTATGGACACGAGTTTCTCTTGTCTGATGCACTATTCCTCCTTTAACGCATCCCTCGCTCCCTGACATTGACGAATTAACACAGACATTGCGTCGCTATGAAATACTATGGGTTCTATGACATCTCCTTCTAAATCGAGTAACATTTATATGGAAACAACAGGATATTCTTTTGGGACACGAGTTTATCCTGTCCGATGCACTATTCCTCCTTTAACGCATCCCTCGCTCCCTCACATTGACGAATTAACACAGAAATTGCGTCGCTATGAAATACTATGTGTTCTATGACATCCCCTTCTAAATTGAGTAACGTTTATATGGAGACGACAGGATATTCTTTTGGGACACGAGTTTCTCCTGTCCGATGCACTATTCCTCCTTTAACGCATCCCTCGCTCCCTCACATTGGCGAATTAACACAGAAATTGCGTCGCTATGAAATACTATGGGTTCTATGACATCTCCTTCTAAAATGAGTAACGTTTATATGGAAACGACAGGATATTCTTTTGGGACACGAGTTTCTCCTGTCGGATGCACTATTCCTCCTTTAACGCATCCCTCGCTCCCTCACATTGACGAATTAACACAGAAATTGCGTCGCTATGAAATAGTATGGGTTCCATGACATCTCCTTGTAAATTGAGTAACGTTTCTTTGGACACGACAGGATATTCTTTTGGACACGAGTTTATCCTGTCCGATGCACTATTCCTCCTTTAACGCATCCCTCGCTCCCTCACATTGACGAATAAACACAGAAATTGCGTCGCTATGAAATACAATGTGTTGTATGACATCTCGTTCTAAATTGAGTAACGTTTCTATGGATACGACAGGATATTCTTTTGGGACACGAGTTTCTCCTGTCCGATGCACTATTCCTCTTTTAACGGATCCCACGCTCCCTCACAATGACGAATTAACACAGAAATTGCGTCGCTATGATATCCTATGGGATCTATGACATTTCCTTCTAAATTGAGTAACGTTTCTATGGAAACGACGGGATATTCTTTTGGGACACGGGTTTCTCCTGTCCGATGCACTATTCCTCCTTTAACGCATCCCTCGCTCCCTCACATTGAAGAATTAACACAGAAATTGCGTCGCTATGAAATACTATGGGTTCTATGACATCTCTTTCTAAATTGAGTAGCGTTTCTATGGAAACGACAGGATATTCTTTTGGGACAGGAGTTTCTACTGTCCGATGCACCATTCCTCCTTTAACGAATCCCTCGCTCGCTCACTTTGACGAATTAACACAGAAATTGCGTCGCTATGAAATACTATGGGTTCTATGACAACTCCTTCCAAATTGAGTAACGTTTCTATGGAAACGACAGGATATTCTTTTCGGACACGAGTTTCTCCTGTCCGATGCACTATTCCTCCTTTAGCGCATCCCTCGCTTCCTCACATTGACGAATTAACACAGAAATTGCGTCGCTATGAAATACTATGGGTTCTACGACATCTCCTTCTAAATTGAATAACGTTTATATGGAAACGACAGGATATTCTTTTGGGACACGAGTTTCTCCTGTCTGATGCACTATTCCTCCTTTAACGCATCCCTCGCTCCCTCACATTGACGAATTAACACAGACATTGCGTCGCTATGTAATACTATGGGTTCTATGACATCTCCTTCTTAATCGAGTAACGTTTATATGGAAACAACAGGATACTCTTTTGGGACACGAGTTTATCCTGTCAGATGCACTATTCCTCCTTTAACGCATCCCTCGCTCCCTCACATTGACGAATTAACACAGAAATGGCGTCGCTATGAAATACTATGTGTTCTATGACATCTCCCTCTAAATGGAGTAACGTTTATATGGAAACGACAGGATATTCTTTTGGGTCACGAGTTTCACCTGTCCGATGCACTATTCCTCCTTTAACGCATCCCTCGCTCCCTCACATTGACGAATTAACACAGAAATTGCGTCACTATGAATTACTACGGGTTCTATGACATCTCGTTCTAAATTGAGTAACGTTTATATGGAAACGACAGGATATTCTTTTGGGACACGAGTTTCGCCTGTCCGATGCACTATTCCTCCTTTAACGCATCCCTCGCTCCCTCACATTGACGAATTAACACAGAAATTGCGTCGCTATGAAGTACTATGGGTTCTATGACATCTCCTTCTAAATTGAGTAACGTTTATATGGAAACGACAGGATATTCTTTTGGGACACGAGTTTCTCCTGTCCGATGCACTATTCCTCCTTTAACGCATCCCTAGCTCCCTCACATGGACGAATTAACACAGAAATTGCGTCGCAATGAAATACTATGGGTTCTATGACATCTCCTTCTAAATTGAGTAACGTTTATATGGAAACGACGGGATATTCTTTTGGGACATGAGTTTCTCCTGTCCGAAGCACTATTCCTCCTTTAACGTATCCCTCGCTCCCTCACATTGACGAATTAACACAGAAATTGCGTCGCTATGAAATACTATGGGTTCTATGACATCTCCTTCTAAATTGAGTAACGTTTATATGGAAACGACATGATAATCTTTTGGGACACGAGTTTCCCCTGTCCGATGCACTATTCCTCCTTTAACGCATCCCTCGCTCCCTCACATTGACGAATTAACACAGAAATTGCGTCGCTATGAAATTCTATGTGTTCTATGACATCTCCTTCTAAATTGAGAAACGTTTATATGATAACAACAGGATATTCTTTTGGGACACGAGTTTCTCCTGTCCGATGCACTATTCCTCCTTTAACGCATCCCTCGCTCCCTCACATTGACGAATTAACACAGAAATTGCGTCGCTATGAAATGCTATGTGTTCTATGACATCTCCTTCTAAATTGAGTAACGTTTATATGGAAACGACAGGATATTCTTTTGGGACACGAGTTTCTCCTGTCCGATGCACTATTCCTCCTTTAACGCATCCCTCGCTCCCTCACGTTGACGAATTAACACAGAAATTGCGTCGCTATGAAATACTATGGGTTCTATGACATCTCCTTCTAAATTGAGTAACGTTCATATGGAAACGACAGGATATTCTTTTGGGACACGAGTTTCTCCTGCCCGATGCACTATTCCTCCTTTAACGCATCCCTCGGTCCCTCACATTGAGGAATTAACACAGAAATTGAGTCGCTATGAAATACTATGGGTTCCACGACATCTCCTTCTAAATTGAATAACGTTTATATGGAAACGACAGGATATCCTTTTGGGACACGAGTTTCTCCTGTCTGATGCACTATTCCTCCTTTCACGCATCCCTCGCTCCCTCACATTGACGAATTAACACAGATATTGCGTCGCTATGAATTACTACGGGTTCTATGACATCTCGTTCTAAATTGAGTAACGTTTATATGGAAACGACAGGATATTCTTTTGGGACACGAGTTTCTCCTGTCCGATGCACTATTCCTCCTTTAACGCATCCCTCGCTCCCTCACATTGACGAATTAACACAGAAATTGCGTCGCTATGAAATACTATGGGTTCTATGACATCTCCTTCTAAATAGAGTAACGTTTATATGGAAACGACAGGATATTCTTTTGGGACACGAGTTTCTCCTGTCCGATGCACTATTCCTCCTTTAACGCATCCCTCGCTCCCTCACATGGACGAATTAACACACAAATTGCGTCACAATGAAATACTATGGGTTCTATGACATCTCCTTCTAAATTGAGTAACGTTTATATGGAAAGGACAGGATATTCTTTTGGGACACGAGTTTCTCCTGTCGGATGCACTATTCCTCCTTTAACGCATCCCTCGCTCCCTCACATTGACGAATTAACACAGAAATTGCGTCGCTATGAAATACTATGTGTTCTATGACATCTCCTTCTAAATTGAGAAACGTTTATATGGAAACAACAGGATATTCTTTTGGGACACGAGTTTCTCCTGTCCGATGCACTATTCCTCCTTTAACGCATCCCTCGCTCCCTCACATTGACGAATTAACACAGAAATTGCGTCGCTATGACATAGTATGTGTACTATGACATCTAATTCTAAATTGAGTAACGTTTATATGGAAAGGACAGGATATTCTTTTGGGACACGAGTTTCCCCTGTCCGATGCACTATTCCTCCTTTAACGCATCCCTCGCTCACTCACATTGACGAATTAACACAGAAATTGCGTCGCTATGAAATACTATGGGTTCTATGACATCTCCTTCTAAATTGAGTAAATTTCATATGGAAACGACAGGATATTCTTTTGGGGCACGAGTTTCTCCTGTCTGATGCACTATTCCTCCTTCAACGCATCCCTCGCTCCCTCACATTGACGAATTAACACAGAAATTGCGCCGCTATGAAATACTATGGGTTCCATGACATCTCCTTCTAAATTGAATAACGTTTATATGGAAACGACAGGATATTCTTTTGGGACACGAGTTTCTCTTGTCTGATGCACTATTCCTCCTTTAACGCATCCCTCGCTCCCTGACATCGACGAATTAACACAGACATTGCGTCGCTATGAAATACTATGGGTTCTATGACATCTCCTTCTAAATCGAGTAACGTTTATATGGAAACAACAGGATATTCTTTTGGGACACGAGTTTATCCTGTCCGATGCACTATTCCTCCTTTAACGCATCCCTCGCTCCCTCATATTGACGAATTAACACAGAAATTGCGTCGCTATGAAATACTATGTGTTCTATGACATCCCCTTCTAAATTGAGTAACGTTTATATGGAAACGACAGGATATTCTTTTGGGACACGAGTTTCTCCTGTCCGATGCACTATTCCTCCTTTAACGCATCCCTCGCTCCCTCACATTGGCGAATTAACACAGAAATTACGTCGCTATGAAATACTATGGGTTCTATGACATCTCCTTCTAAATTGAGTAACGTTTATATGGAAACGACAGGATATTCTTTTGGGACACGAGTTTCTCCTGTCCGATGCACTATTCCTCCTTTAACGCATCCCTCGCTCCCTCACATTGACGAATTAACACAGAAATTGCGTCGCTATGAAATAGTATGGGTTCCATGACATCTCCTTGTAAATTAACGTTTCTTTGGACACGACAGGATATTCTTTTGGACACGAGTTTCTCCTGTCCGATGCACTATTCCTCCTTTAACGCATCCCTCGCTCCCTCACATTGACGAATAAACACAGAAATTGCGTCGCTATGAAATACTATGTGTTTTATGACATCTCCTTCTAAATTGAGTAACGTTTCTATGGATACGACAGGATATTCTTTTGGGACACGAGTTTCTCCTGTCCGATGCACTATTCCTCTTTTAACGGATCCCACTCTCCCTCACAATGACGAATTAACACAGAAATTGCGTCGCTATGATATACTATGGGTTCTATGACATCTCCTTCTAAATTGAGTAACGTTTCTATGGAAACGACGGGATATTCTTTTGGGACACGAGTTTCTCCTGTCCGATGCACTATTCCTCCTTTAACGCATCCCTCGCTCCCTCACATTGAAGAATTAACACAGAAATTGCGTCGCTATGAAATACTATGGGTTCTATGACATCTCCTTCTAAATTGAGTAACGTTTCTATGGAAACGACAGGATATTCTTTTGGGACAGGAGTTTCTACTGTCCGATGCACCATTCCTCCTTTAACGTATCCCTCGCTCGCTCACATTGACGAATTAACACAGAAATTGCGTCGCTATGAAATGCTATGTGTTCTATGACATCTCCTTCTAAATTGAGTAACGTTTATATGGAAACGACAGGATATACTTTTGGGACACGAGTATCTCCTGTCCGATGCACTATTCCTCCTTTAATGCATCCCTCGCTCCCTCACATTGACGAATTAACACAGAAATTGCGTCGCTATGAAATACTATGGGTGTTACGACATCTCCTTCTAATTTGAGTATCGCTTCTATGGAAACGACAGGATATTCTTTTGGGACACGAGTTTCTCCTGTCCGATGCACTATTCCTCCTTTAACGCATCCCTCGCTCCCTCACAATGACGAATTAACACAGAAATTGCGCCGCTATGAAATACTACTGGTTCTATGACAACTCCTTCTAAATTGAGTAACGTTTCTATGGAAACGACATGATATTCTTTTGGGACACGAGTTTCTCCTGTCCGATGCACTATTCCTCCTTTAACGCATCCCTCGGTCCCTCACATTGACGAATTAACACAGAAATTGAGTCGCTATGAAATACTATGGGTTCTGTGACATCTCCTTCTAAATTGAGTAACGTTTATATGGAAACGACAGGATATTCTTTTGGGACACGTGTTTCTCCTGTCCGATGCACTATTCCTCCTTTAACGCATCCTTCGCTCCCACACATTGACGAATTAACACAGAAATTGCGTCGCTATGAAATACTATGGGTTCTATGACATCTCCTTCTAAATTGAGTAACGTTTATATGGAAACGACAGGATATTCTTTTGCGACACGTGTTTCTCCTGTCCGATGCACTATTCCTCCTTTAACGCATCCCTCGCTCCCTCACACTGACGAATTAACACAGAAATTGAGTCGCTATGAAATACTATGTGTTCTATGACATCTCCTTCTAAATTGAGTAACGTTTATATGGAGACGACAGGATATTCTTTTGGGACACGAGTTTCTCCTGTCCGATGCACTATTCCGCCTTTAACGCATCCCTCGCTACCTCACATTGACGAAATAACACAGAAATTGCGTCGCTATGAAATACTATGGGTTCTATGACATCTCCTTCTAAATTGAGTAACGTATATATGGAAACGAAAGGTTTTTCTTTTGGGACACGAGCTTCTCCTGTCCGATGCACAATTCCTCCTTTAACGCATCCCTCGCTCCCTCACATTGACGAATTAACACAGATATTGCGTCGCTATGAAATACTATGGGTTCTATAACATCTCCTCCTAAATTGTGTAACGTTCATATGGAAACGACAGGATATTCTTTTGGGACACGAGTTTCTCCTGTCTGAAGCTCTATTGCTCCTTTAACGCATCCCTCGCTCCCTCTCATTGACAAATTAACACAGACATTGCGTCGCTATGAAATACTATGGGTTCTATGACATCTCCTTCTAAATCGAGTAACGTTTATATGGAAACAACAGGATATCCTTTTGGGACACTAGTTTATCCTGTCAGATGCACTATTCCTCCTTTAACGCATCCCTCGCTCCCTTACATTGAAGAATTAACACAGAAATTGCGTCGCTATGAAATACTATGTGTTCTATGACATCCCCTTCTAAATTGAGTAACGTTTATATGGAAACGACAGGATATTCTTTTGGGACACGAGTTTCTCCTGTCCGATGCACTATTCCTCCTTTAACGCATCCCTCGCTCCCTCACATTGACGAATTAACACAGAAATTGCGTCGCTATGAAATACTATGGGTTGTATGACATCTCCTTCTAAATTGAGTAACGTTTATATGGATACGACAGGATATTCTTTTCGGACACGAGTTTCTCCTGTCCGATGCACTATTCCTCCTTTAACGCATCCCTCCCTCCCTCACATTGACGAATTAACACAGAAATTGCGTCGCTATGAAATACTATGCGTTCTATGACATCTCCTTCTAAATTGAGTAACGTTTCTTTGGAAACGACAGGATATTCTTTTGGGACACGAGTTTCTCCTGTCCGTTGCACTATTCCTCCCTTAACGCATCCCTCGCTCCCTCACATTGACGAATTAACACAGAAATTGCGTCGCTATGAAATACTATGGGTTCTATGACATCTCCTTCTAAATTGAGTAACGTTTCTATGGAGACGACAGGATATTCTTTTGGGACACGAGTTTCTCCTGTCCGATGCACTATTCCTCCTTTAACGCATCCCTCGCTCCCTCACATTGACGAATTAACACAGAAATTGGGTCGCTATGAAATACTATGGGTTCTATGACATCTCCTTCTAAATTGAGTAACATTACTATGGAAACGACAGGATATTCTTTTGGGACACGAGTTTCTCCTGTCCGATGCACTATTCCTCCTTTAACGCATCCCTCGCTCCCTCACATTGACGAATTAACACAGAAATTGAGTCGCTATAAAATACTATGGGTTCTGTGACATCTCCTTCTAAATTGAGTAACGTTTATATGGAAACGACAGGATATTCTTTTGGGACACGAGTTTCTCCTGTCCGATGCACTATTCCTCCTTTAACGCATCCTTCGCTCCCTCACATTGACGAATTAACACAGAAATTGCGTCGCTATGAAATACTATGGGTTCTATGACATCTCTTTCTATTTTGAGTAACGTTTATATGGAAACGACAGGATATTCCTTTGCGACACGTGTTTCTCCTGTCCGATGCACTATTCCTCCTTTAACGCATCCCTCGCTCCCTCACATTGACGAAATAACACAGAAATTGCGTCGCTATGATATACTATGTGTTCTATGACATCTCCTTCCAAATTGAGTAACGTTTATATGGAGACGACACGATATTCTTTTGGGACACGAGTTTCTCCTGTCCGATGCACTATTCCTCATTTAACGCATCCCTCGCTCCCTCACATTGACGAATTAACACAGAAATTGCGTCGCTATGAAATACTATGGGGTCTATGACATCTCCTTCTAAATTGAGTAACGTATATATGGAAACGACAGGATATTCCTTTGGGACACGAGTTTCTCCTGTCCGATGCTCTATTCCGACTTTAACGCATCCCTCGCTCCCTCACATTGACGAATTAACACAGATATTGCGTCGCTATGAAATACTATGTGTTCTATGACATCTCCTCCTAAATTGTGTTACGTTCATATGGCAACGACAGGATATTCTTTTGGGACACGAGTTTCTCCTGTCTGAAGCACTATTCCTCCTTTAACGCATCCCTCGCTCCCTCACATTGACGAATTAACACAGACATTGCGTCGCTATGATATACTATGGGTTCTATGACATCTCCTTCTAAATCGAGTAACGTTTATATGGAAACAACAGGATATCCTTTTGGGACACTAGTTTATCCTGTCAGATGCACTATTCCTCCTTTAACGCATCCTCGCTCCCTCCCATTGACGAATTAACACAGAAATTGCGTCGCTATGAAATACTATGTGTTCTATGACATCCCCTTCTAAATTGAGTAACGTTTATATGGAAACGACAGGATATTCTTTTGGGACACGAGTTTCTCCTGTCCGAATGCACTATTTCTCCTTTAACGCATCCCTCGCTCCCTCACATTGAAGAATTAACACAGAAATTGCGTCGCTATGAAATACTATGGGTTCTATGACATCTCCTTCTAAATTGAGTAACGTTTATATGGAAACGACAGGATATACTTTTGGGACACGAGTTTCTCCTGTCCGATGCACTATTCATCCTTTAACGCATCCCTCGCTCCCTCACATTGACGAATTAACACAGAAATTGCGTCGCTATGAAATACTATGCGTTCTATGACATCTCCTTCTAAATTGAGTAACGTTTCTTTGGAAACGACAGGATATTCTTTTGGGACACGAGTTTCTCCTGTCCGATGCACTATTCCTCCTTTAACGCATCCCTCGCTCCCTCACATTGACGAATTAACACAGAAATTGCGTCGCTATGAAAAACTATGGGTTCTATGACATCTCCTTCTAAATTGAGTAACGTTTCTATGGAGACAACAGGATATTCTTTTGGGACACGAGTTTCTCCTGTCCGATGCACTATTTCTCCTTTAACGCATCCCTCGCTCCCTCACATTGACGAATTAACACAGAAATTGGTTCGATATGAAATACTATGGGTCCTATGACATCTCCTTCTAAATTGAGTAACGTTACTATGGAAACGACAGGATATTCTTTTGGGACACGAGATTCTCCTGTCCGATGCACTATTCCTCCTTTAACGCATCCCTCGCTCCCTCACATTGACGAATTAACACAGAAATTGCGTCGCTATGAAATACTATGGGTTCTTTGACAACTCCTTCTAAATTGAGTAACGTTTCTATGAAAACGACAGGATATTCTTTTGGGACACGAGTTTCTCCTGTCCGATGCACTATACCTCCTTTAACGCATCCTCGCTCCCTCACATTGACGAATTAAAACAGAAATTGCGTCGCTATGAAATACTATGTGTTCTATGACATCTCCTTCTAAATTTAGTAACGTTTCTATGGAAACGAATGGATATTCTTTTGGGACACGAGTTTCTCCTGTCCGATGCACTATTAATCCTTTAACGCATCCCTCGCTCCCTCACATTGACGAATTAACACAGAAATTGAGTCGCTATGAAATACTATGGGTTCTATGACATCTCCTTCTAAATTGAGTAACGTTTATATGGAAACGACAGGATATACTTTTGGGACACGAGTTTCTCCTGTCCGATGCTCTATTCATCCTTTAACGCATCCCTCGCTCCCTCACATTGACGAATTAACACAGAAATTGCGTCGCTATGAAATACTATGCGTTCTATGACATCTCCTTCTAAATTGAGTAACGTTTCTTTGGAAACGACAGGATATTCTTTTGGGACACGAGTTTCTCCTGTCCGATGCACTATTCCTCCTTTAACGCATCCCTCGCTCCCTCACATTGACGAATTAACACAGAAATTGCGTCGCTATGAAATACTATGGGTTCTATGACATCTCCTTCTAAATTGAGTAACGTTTCTATGGAGACAACAGGATATTCTTTTGGGACACGAGTTTCTCCTGTCCGATGCACTATTCCTCCTTTAACGCATTCCTCGCTCCCTCACATTGACGAATTAACACAGAAATTGGTTCGATATGAAATACTATGGGTTCTATGACATCTCCTTCTAAATTGAGTAACGTTACTATGGAAACGACAGGATATTCTTTTGGGACACGAGATTCTCCTGTCCGATGCACTATTCCTCCTTTAACGCATCCTCGCTCCCTCACATTGACGAATTAACACTGAAATTGCGCCGCTATGAAATACTATGGGTTCTTTGACAACTCCTTCTAAATTGAGTAACGTTTCTATGAAAACGACAGGATATTCTTTTGGGACACGAGTTTCTCCTGTCCGATGCACTATTCCTCCTTTAACGCATCCCTCGCTCCCTCACATTGACGAATTAAAACAGAAATTGCGTCGCTATGAAATACTATGTGTTCTATGACATCTCCTTCTAAATTTAGTAACGTTTCTATGGAAACGAATGGATATTCTTTTGGGACACGAGTTTCTCCTGTCCGATGCACTATTAATCCTTTAACGCATCCCTCGCTCCCTCACATTGACGAATTAACACAGAAATTGAGTCGCTATTAAATACTATGTGTTCTATGACATCTCCTTCTAAATTGAGTAACGTTTATATGGAAACGACAGGATATTCTTTTGGGACACGAGTATCTCCTGTCCGATGCACTATTCCTCCTTTAATGCATCCCTCGCTCCCTCACATTGACGAATTAACACAGAAATTGCGTCGCTATGAAATACTATGGGTGTTACGACATCTCCTTCTAAATTGAGTAACGCTTCTATGGAAACGACAGGATATTCTTTTGGGACAGGAGTTTCTACTGTCCGATGCACCATTCCTCCTTTAACGAATCCCTCGCTCGCTCACATTGACGAATTAACACAGAAATTGCGTCGCTATGAATGCTATGTGTTCTATGACATCTCCTTCTAAATTGAGTAACGTTTATATGGAAACGACAGGATATACTTTTGGGACACGAGTATCTCCTGTCCGATGCACTATTCCTCCTTTAATGCATCCCTCGCTCCCTCACATTGACGAATTAACACAGAAATTGCGTCGCTATGAAATACTATGGGTGTTACGACATCTCCTTCTAATTTGAGTATCGCTTCTATGGAAACGACAGGATATTCTTTTGGGACACGAGTTTCTCCTGTCCGATGCACTATTCCTCCATTAACGCATCCCTCGCTCCCTCACAATGACGAATTAACACAGAAATTGCGCCGCTATGAAATACTACTGGTTCTATGACAACTCCTTCTAAATTGAGTAACGTTTCTATGGAAACGACATGATATTCTTTTGGGACACGAGTTTCTCCTGTCCGATGCACTATTCCTCCTTTAACGCATCCCTCGGTCCCTCACATTGACGAATTAACACAGAAATTGAGTCGCTATGAAATACTATGGGTTCTGTGACATCTCCTTCTAAATTGAGTAACGTTTATATGGAAACGACAGGATATTCTTTTGGGACACGTGTTTCTCCTGTCCGATGCACTATTCCTCCTTTAACGCATCCTTCGCTCCCTCACATTGACGAATTAACACAGAAATTGCGTCGCTATGAAATACTATGGGTTCTATGACATCTCCTTCTAAATTGAGTAACGTTTATATGGAAACGACAGGATATTCTTTTGCGACACGTGTTTCTCCTGTCCGATGCACTATTCCTCCTTTAACGCATCCCTCGCTCCCTCACACTGACGAATTAACACAGAAATTGAGTCGCTATGAAATACTATGTGTTCTATGACATCTCCTTCTAAATTGAGTAACGTTTATATGGAGACGACAGGATATTCTTTTGGGACACGAGTTACTCCTGTCCGATGCACTATTCCGCCTTTAACGCATCCCTCGCTCCCTCACATTGACGAAATAACACAGAAATTGCGTCGCTATGAAATACTATGGGTTCTATGACATCTCCTTCTAAATTGAGTAACGTATATATGGAAACGAAAGGTTTTTCTTTTGGGACACGAGCTTCTCCTGTCCGATGCACAATTCCTCCTTTAACGCATCCCTCGCTCCCTCACATTGACGAATTAACACAGATATTGCGTCGCTATGAAATACTATGGGTTCTATAACATCTCCTCCTAAATTGTGTAACGTTCATATGGAAACGACAGGATATTCTTTTGGGACACGAGTTTCTCCTGTCTGAAGCTCTATTGCTCCTTTAACGCATCCCTCGCTCCCTCACATTGACAAATTAACACAGACATTGCGTCGCTATGAAATACTATGGGTTCTATGACATCTCCTTCTAAATCGAGTAACGTTTATATGGAAACAACAGGATATCCTTTTGGGACACTAGTTTATCCTGTCAGATGCACTATTCCTCCTTTAACGCATCCCTCACTCCCTCTCATTGAAGAATTAACACAGAAATTGCGTCGCTATGAAATACTATGTGTTCTATGACATCCCCTTCTAAATTGAGTAACGTTTATATGGAAACGACAGGATATTCTTTTGGGACACGAGTTTCTCCTGTCCGATGCACTATTCCTCCTTTAACGCATCCCTCGCTCCCTCACATTGACGAATTAACACAGAAATTGCGTCGCTATGAAATACTATGGGTTGTATGACATCTCCTTCTAAATTGAGTAACGTTTATATGGATACGACAGGATATTCTTTTCGGACACGAGTTTCTCCTGTCCGATGCACTATTCCTCCTTTAACGCATCCCTCCCTCCCTCACATTGACGAATTAACACAGAAATTGCGTCGCTATGAAATACTATGCGTTCTATGACATCTCCTTCTAAATTGAGTAACGTTTCTTTGGAAACGACAGGATATTCTTTTGGGACACGAGTTTCTCCTGTCCGATGCACTATTCCTCCCTTAACGCATCCCTCGCTCCCTCACATTGACGAATTAACACAGATATTGCGTCGCTAAGAAATACTATGTGTTGTATGACATCTCATTCTAAATTGAGTAACGTTTCTATGGAAACGACAGGATATTCTTTTGGGACACGAGTTTCTCCTGTCCGATGCACTATTCCTCCTTTAACGCATCCCTCGCTCCCTCACATTGACGAATTAACACAGAAATTGAGTCGCTATGAAATACTATGGGTTCTGTGACATCTCCTTCTAAATTGAGTAACGTTTATATGGAAACGACAGGATATTCTTTTGGGACACGAGTTTCTCCTGTCCGATGCACTATTCCTCCTTTAACGCATCCTTCGCTCCCTCACATTGACGAATTAACACAGATATTGCGTCGCTATGAAATACTATGGGTTCTATGACATCTCTTTCTATTTTGAGTAACGTTTATATGGAAACGACAGGATATTCTTTTGCGACACGTGTTTCTCCTGTCCGATGCACTATTCCTCCTTTAACGCATCCCTCGCTCCCTCACATTGACGAAATAACACAGAAATTGCGTCGCTATGATATACTATGTGTTCTATGACATCTCCTTCCAAATTGAGTAACGTTTATATGGAGACGACACGATATTCTTTTGGGACACGAGTTTCTCCTGTCCGATGCACTATTCCTCATTTAACGCATCCCTCGCTCCCTCACATTGACGAATTAATACAGAAATTGCGTCGCTATGAAATACTATGGGTTCTATGACATCTCCTTCTAAATTGAGTAACGTATATATGGAAACGACAGGATATTCCTTTGGGACACGAGTTTCTCCTGTCCGATGCTCTATTCCTACTTTAACGCATCCCTCGCTCCCTCACATTGACGAATTAACACAGATATTGCGTCGCTATGAAATACTATGTGTTCTATGACATCTCCTCCTAAATTGTGTTACGTTCATATGGCAACGACAGGATATTCTTTTGGGACACGAGTTTCTCCTGTCTGAAGCACTATTCCTCCTTTAACGCATCCCTCGCTCCCTCACATTGACGAATTAACACAGACATTGCGTCGCTATGAAATACTATGGGTTCTATGACATCCCCTTCTAAATTGAGTAACGTTTATATGGAAACGACAGGATATTCTTTTGGGACACGAGTTTCTCCTGTCCGATGCACTATTCCTCCTTTAACGCATCCCTCGCTCCCTCACATTGAAGAATTAACACAGAAATTGCGTCGCTATGAAATACTATGGGTTCTATGACATCTCCTTCTAAGTTGAGTAACGTTTATATGGAAACGACAGGATATACTTTTGGGACACGAGTTTCTCCTGTCCGATGCACTATTCATCCTTTAACGCATCCCTCGCTCCCTCACATTGACGAATTAACACAGAAATTGCGTCGCTATGAAATACTATGCATTCTATGACATCTCCTTCTAAATTGAGTAACGTTTCTTTGGAAACGACAGGATATTCTTTTGGGACACGAGTTTCTCCTGTCCGATGCACTATTCCTCCTTTAACGCATCCCTCGCTCCCTCACATTGACGAATTAACACAGAAATTGCGTCGCTATGAAAAACTATGGGTTCTATGACATCTCCTTCTAAATTGAGTAACGTTTCTATGGAGACAACAGGATATTCTTTTGGGACACGAGTTTCTCCTGTCCGATGCACTATTCCTCCTTTAACGCATCCCTCGCTCCCTCACATTGACGAATTAACACAGAAATTGGTTCGATATGAAATACTATGGGTTCTATGACATCTCCTTCTAAATTGAGTAACGTTACTATGGAAACGACAGGATATTCTTTTGGGACACGAGATTCTCCTGTCCGATGCACAATTCCTCCTTTAACGCATCCCTCGCTCCCTCACATTAACGAATTAACACAGAAATTGCGTCGCTATGAAATACTATGGGTTCTTTTACAACTCCTTCTAAATTGAGTAACGTTTCTATGAAAACGACAGGATATTCTTTTGGGACACGAGTTTCTCCTGTCCGATGCTTTATACCTCCTTTAACGCATCCCTCGCTCCCTCACATTGACGAATTAAAACAGAAATTGCGTCGCTATGAAGTACTATGTGTTCTATTACATCTCCTTCTAAATTTAGTAACGTTTCTATGGAAACGAATGGATATTCTTTTGGGACACGAGTTTCTCCTGTCCGATGCACTATTAATCCTTTAACGCATCCCTCGCTCCCTCACATTGACGAATTAACACAGAAATTGAGTCGCTATTAAATACTATGTGTTCTATGACATCTCCTTCTAAATTGAGTAACGTTTATATGGAAACGACAGGATATTCTTTTGGGACACGAGTTTCTCCTGTCCGATGCACTATTCCTCCTTTAACGCATCCCTCGCTCCCTCACATTGACGAATTAACACAGAAATTGCGTCGCTATGAAATGCTATGGGTTCTATGACATCTCTTTCTAAATTGAGTAACGTTTATATGGAAACGACAGGATATACTTTTGGGACACGAGTTTCTCCTGTCCGATGCACTATTCATCCTTTAACGCATCCCTCGCTCCCTCACATTGACGAATTAACACAGAAATTGCGTCGCTATGAAATACTATGCGTTCTATGACATCTCCTTCTAAATTGAGTAACGTTTCTTTGGAAACGACAGGATATTCTTTTGGGACACGAGTTTCTCCTGTCCGATGCACTATTCCTCCTTTAACGCATCCCTCGCTCCCTCACATTGACGAATTAACACAGAAATTGCGTCGCTATGAAATACTATGGGTTCTATGACATCTCCTTCTAAATTGAGTAACGTTTCTATGGAGACAACAGGATATTCTTTTGGGACACGAGTTTCTCCTGTCCGATGCACTATTCCTCCTTTAACGCATTCCTCGCTCCCTCACGTTGACGAATTAACACAGAAATTGGTTCGATATGAAATACTATGGGTTCTATGACATCTCCTTCTAAATTGAGTAACGTTACTATGGAAACGACAGGATATTCTTTTGGGACACGAGTTTCTCCTGTCCGATGCACTATTCCTCCTTTAACGCATCCCTCGCTCCCTCACATTGACGAATTAACACAGATATTGCGTCGCTATGAAATACTATGGGTTCTATAACATCTCCTCCTAAATTGTGTAACGTTCATATGGAAACGACAGGATATTCTTTTGGGACACGAGTTTCTCCTGTCTGAAGCTCTATTGCTCCTTTAACGCATCCCTCGCTCCCTCTCATTGACAAATTAACACAGACATTGCGTCGCTATGAAATACTATGGGTTCTATGACATCTCCTTCTAAATCGAGTAACGTTTATATGGAAACAACAGGATATCCTTTTGGGACACTAGTTTATCCTGTCTGATGCACTATTCCTCCTTTAACGCATCCCTCGCTCCCTTACATTGAAGAATTAACACAGAAATTGCGTCGCTATGAAATACTATGTGTTCTATGACATCCCCTTCTAAATTGAGTAACGTTTATATGGAAACGACAGGATATTCTTTTGGGACACGAGTTTCTCCTGTCCGATGCACTATTCCTCCTTTAACGCATCCCTCGCTCCCTCACATTGACGAATTAACACAGAAATTGCGTCGCTATGAAATACTATGGGTTGTATGACATCTCCTTCTAAATTGAGTAACGTTTATATGGATACGACAGGATATTCTTTTCGGACACGAGTTTCTCCTGTCCGATGCACTATTCCTCCTTTAACGCATCCCTCCCTCCCTCACATTGACGAATTAACACAGAAATTGCGTCGCTATGAAATACTATGCGTTCTATGACATCTCCTTCTAAATTGAGTAACGTTTCTTTGGAAACGACAGGATATTCTTTTGGGACACGAGTTTCTCCTGTCCGTTGCACTATTCCTCCCTTAACGCATCCCTCGCTCCCTCACATTGACGAATTAACACAGAAATTGCGTCGCTATGAAATACTATGGGTTCTATGACATCTCCTTCTAAATTGAGTAACGTTTCTATGGAGACGACAGGATATTCTTTTGGGACACGAGTTTCTCCTGTCCGATGCACTATTCCTCCTTTAACGCATCCCTCGCTCCCTCACATTGACGAATTAACACAGAAATTGGGTCGCTATGAAATACTATGGGTTCTATGACATCTCCTTCTAAATTGAGTAACATTACTATGGAAACGACAGGATATTCTTTTGGGACACGAGTTTCTCCTGTCCGATGCACTATTCCTCCTTTAACGCATCCCTCGCTCCCTCACATTGACGAATTAACACAGAAATTGAGTCGCTATAAAATACTATGGGTTCTGTGACATCTCCTTCTAAATTGAGTAACGTTTATATGGAAACGACAGGATATTCTTTTGGGACACGAGTTTCTCCTGTCCGATGCACTATTCCTCCTTTAACGCATCCTTCGCTCCCTCACATTGACGAATTAACACAGAAATTGCGTCGCTATGAAATACTATGGGTTCTATGACATCTCTTTCTATTTTGAGTAACGTTTATATGGAAACGACAGGATATTCCTTTGCGACACGTGTTTCTCCTGTCCGATGCACTATTCCTCCTTTAACGCATCCCTCGCTCCCTCACATTGACGAAATAACACAGAAATTGCGTCGCTATGATATACTATGTGTTCTATGACATCTCCTTCCAAATTGAGTAACGTTTATATGGAGACGACACGATATTCTTTTGGGACACGAGTTTCTCCTGTCCGATGCACTATTCCTCATTTAACGCATCCCTCGCTCCCTCACATTGACGAATTAACACAGAAATTGCGTCGCTATGAAATACTATGGGGTCTATGACATCTCCTTCTAAATTGAGTAACGTATATATGGAAACGACAGGATATTCCTTTGGGACACGAGTTTCTCCTGTCCGATGCTCTATTCCGACTTTAACGCATCCCTCGCTCCCTCACATTGACGAATTAACACAGATATTGCGTCGCTATGAAATACTATGTGTTCTATGACATCTCCTCCTAAATTGTGTTACGTTCATATGGCAACGACAGGATATTCTTTTGGGACACGAGTTTCTCCTGTCTGAAGCACTATTCCTCCTTTAACGCATCCCTCGCTCCCTCACATTGACGAATTAACACAGACATTGCGTCGCTATGAAATACTATGGGTTCTATGACATCTCCTTCTAAATCGAGTAACGTTTATATGGAAACAACAGGATATCCTTTTGGGACACTAGTTTATCCTGTCAGATGCACTATTCCTCCTTTAACGTATCCCTCGCTCCCTCCCATTGACGAATTAACACAGAAATTGCGTCGCTATGAAATACTATGTGTTCTATGACATCCCCTTCTAAATTGAGTAACGTTTATATGGAAACGACAGGATATTCTTTTGGGACACGAGTTTCTCCTGTCCGAAGCACTATTTCTCCTTTAACGCATCCCTCGCTCCCTCACATTGAAGAATTAACACAGAAATTGCGTCGCTATGAAATACTATGGGTTCTATGACATCTCCTTCTAAATTGAGTAACGTTTATATGGAAACGACAGGATATACTTTTGGGACACGAGTTTCTCCTGTCCGATGCACTATTCATCCTTTAACGCATCCCTCGCTCCCTCACATTGACGAATTAACACAGAAATTGCGTCGCTATGAAATACTATGCGTTCTATGACATCTCCTTCTAAATTGAGTAACGTTTCTTTGGAAACGACAGGATATTCTTTTGGGACACGAGTTTCTCCTGTCCGATGCACTATTCCTCCTTTAACGCATGCCTCGCTCCCTCACATTGACGAATTAACACAGAAATTGCGTCGCTATGAAAAACTATGGGTTCTATGACATCTCCTTCTAAATTGAGTAACGTTTCTATGGAGACAACAGGATATTCTTTTGGGACACGAGTTTCTCCTGTCCGATGCACTATTCCTCCTTTAACGCATCCCTCGCTCCCTCACATTGACGAATTAACACAGAAATTGGTTCGATATGAAATACTATGGGTCCTATGACATCTCCTTCTAAATTGAGTAACGTTACTATGGAAACGACAGGATATTCTTTTGGGACACGAGATTCTCCTGTCCGATGCACTATTCCTCCTTTAACGCATCCCTCGCTCCCTCACATTGACGAATTAACACAGAAATTGCGTCGCTATGAAATACTATGGGTTCTTTGACAACTCCTTCTAAATTGAGTAACGTTTCTATGAAAACGACAGGATATTCTTTTGGGACACGAGTTTCTCCTGTCCGATGCTCTATACCTCCTTTAACGCATCCCTCGCTCCCTCACATTGACGAATTAAAACAGAAATTGCGTCGCTATGAAATACTATGTGTTCTATGACATCTCCTTCTAAATTTAGTAACGTTTCTATGGAAACGAATGGATATTCTTTTGGGACACGAGTTTCTCCTGTCCGATGCACTATTAATCCTTTAACGCATCCCTCGCTCCCTCACATTGACGAATTAACACAGAAATTGAGTCGCTATTAAATACTATGTGTTCTATGACATCTCCTTCTAAATTGAGTAACGTTTATATGGAAACGACAGGATATTCTTTTGGGACACGAGTTTCTCCTGTCCGATGCACTATTCCTCCTTTAACGCATCCCTCGCTCCCTCACATTGACGAATTAACACAGAAATTGCGTCGCTATGAAATACTATGGGTTCTATGACATCTCCTTCTAAATTGAGTAACGTTTATATGGAAACGACAGGATATACTTTTGGGACACGAGTTTCTCCTGTCCGATGCACTATTCATCCTTTAACGCATCCCTCGCTCCCTCACATTGACGAATTAACACAGAAATTGCGTCGCTATGAAATACTATGCGTTCTATGACATCTCCTTCTAAATTGAGTAACGTTTCTTTGGAAACGACAGGATATTCTTTTGGGACACGAGTTTCTCCTGTCCGATGCACTATTCCTCCTTTAACGCATCCCTCGCTCCCTCACATTGACGAATTAACACAGAAATTGCGTCGCTATGAAATACTATGGGTTCTATGACATCTCCTTCTAAATTGAGTAACGTTTCTATGGAGACAACAGGATATTCTTTTGGGACACGAGTTTCTCCTGTCCGATGCACTATTCCTCCTTTAACGCATTCCTCGCTCCCTCACATTGACGAATTAACACAGAAATTGGTTCGATATGAAATACTATGGGTTCTATGACATCTCCTTCTAAATTGAGTAACGTATATATGGAAACGAAAGGATATTCTTTTGGGACACGAGCTTCTCCTATCCGATGCACTATTCCTCCTTTAACGCACCCCTCGCTCCCTCACATTGACGAATTAACACAGATATTGCGTCGCTATGAAATACTATGGGTTCTATAACATCTCCTCCTAAATTGTGTAACGTTCATATGGAAACGACAGGATATTCTTTTGGGACACGAGTTTCTCCTGTCTGAAGCTCTATTCCTCCTTTAACGCATCCCTCGCTCCCTCACATTGACAAATTAACACAGACATTGCGTCGCTATGAAATACTATGGGTTCTATGACATCTCCTTCTAAATCGAGTAACGTTTATATGGAAACAACAGGATATCCTTTTGGGACACTAGCTTATCCTGTCAGATGCACTATTCCTCCTTTAACGCATCCCTCGCTCCCTCACATTGACGAATTAACACAGAAATTGCGTCGCTATGAAATACTATGTGTTCTATGACATCCCCTTCTAAATTGAGTAACGTTTATATGGAAACGACAGGATATTCTTTTGGGACACGAGTTTCTCCTGTCCGATGCACTATTCCTCCTTTAACGCATCCCTCGCTCCCTCACATTGACGAATTAACACAGAAATTGCGTCGCTATGAAATACTATGGGTTCTATGACATCTCCTTCTAAATTGAGTAACGTTTATATGGATACGACAGGATATTCTTTTGGGACACGAGTTTCTCCTGTCCGATGCACTATTCCTCCTTTAACGCATCCCTCGCTCCCTCACATTGACGAATTAACACAGAAATTGCGTCGCTATGAAATACTATGCGTTCTATGACATCTCCTTCTAAATTGAGTAACGTTTCTTTGGAAACGACAGGATATTCTTTTGGGACACGAGTTTCTCTTGTCCGATGCACTATTCTTCCCTTAACGCATCCCTCGCTCCCTCACATTGACGAATTAACACAGAAATTGCGTCGCTAAGAAATACTATGTGTTGTATGACATCTCATTCTAAATTGAGTAACGTTTCTATGGAAACGACAGGATATTCTTTTGGGACACGAGTTTCTCCTGTCCGATGCACTATTCCTCCTTTAACGCATCCCACGCTCCCTCACATTGACGAATTAACACAGAAATTGCGTCGCTATGAAATACTATGGGTTCTATGACATCTCCTTCTAAATTGAGTAACGTTTCTATGGAGACGACAGGAAATTCTTTTGGGACACGAGTTTCTCCTGTCCGATGCACTATTCCTCCTTTAACGCATCCCTCGCTCCCTCACATTGACGAATTAACACAGAAATTGGGTCGCTATAAAATACTATGGGTTCTATGACATCTCCTTCTAAATTGAGTAACGTTACTATGGAAACGACAGGATATTCTTTTGGGACACGAGTTTCTCCTGTCCGATGCACTATTCCTCCTTTAACGCATCCCTCGCTCCCTCACATTGACGAATTAACACAGAAATTGAGTCGCTATGAAATACTATGGGTTCTGTGACATCTCCTTCTAAATTGAGTAACGTTTATATGGAAAAGACAGGATATTCTTTTGGGACACGAGATTCTCCTGTCCGATGCACTATACCTCCTTTAACGCATCCTTCGCTCCCTCACATTGACGAATTAACACAGAAATTGCGTCGCTATGAAATACTATGGGTTCTATGACATCTCCTTCTAAATTGAGTAACGTTTATATGGAAACGACAGGATATTCTTTTGCGACACGTGTTTCTCCTGTCCGATGCACTATTCCTCCTTTAACGCATCCCTCGTTCCCTCACATTGACGAATTAACACAGAAATTGAGTCGCTATGAAATACTATGTGTTCTATGACATCTCCTTCTAAATTGAGTAACGTTTATATGGAGACGACAGGATATTCTTTTGGGACACGAGTTTCTCCTGTCCGATGCACTATTCCTCCTTTAACGCATCCCTCGCTCCCTCACATTGACGAATTAACACAGAAATTGCGTCGCTATGAAATACTATGGGTTCTATGACATCTCCTTCTAAATTGAGTAACGTATATATGGAAACGACAGGATATTCTTTTGGGACACGAGTTTCTCCTGTCCGATGCACTATTCCCCCTTTAACGCATCCCTCGCTCCCTCACATTGACGAATTAACACAGATATTGCGTCGCTATGAAATACTATGTGTTCTATGACATCTCCTCCTAAATTGTGTAACGTTCATATGGAAACGACAGGATATTCTTTTGGGACACGAGTTTCTCCTGTCTGAAGCACTATTCCTCCTTTAACGCATCCCTCGCTCCCTCACATTGACGAATTAACACAGACATTGCGTCGCTATGAAATACTATGGGTTCTATGACATCTCCTTCTAAATCGAGTAACGTTTATATGGAAACAACAGGATATCCTTTTGGGACACTAGTTTATCCTGTCAGATGCACTATTCCTCCTTTAACGCATCCCTCACTCCCTCACATTGACGAATTAACACAGAAATTGGGTCGCTATAAAATACTATGGGTTCTATGACATCTCCTTCTAAATTGAGTAACGTTACTATGGAAACGACAGGATATTCTTTTGGGACACGAGTTTCTCCTGTCCGATGCACTATTCCTCCTTTAACGCATCCCTCGCTCCCTCACATTGACGAATTAACACAGAAATTGAGTCGCTATGAAATACTATGGGTTCTGTGACATCTCCTTCTAAAATGAGTAACGTTTATATGGAAAAGACAGGATATTCTTTTGGGACACGAGATTCTCCTGTCCGATGCACTATACCTCCTTTAACGCATCCTTCGCTCCCTCACATTGACGAATTAACACAGAAATTGCGTCGCTATGAAATACTATGGGTTCTATGACATCTCCTTCTAAATTGAGTAACGTTTATATGGAAACGACAGGATATTCTTTTGCGACACGTGTTTCTCCTGTCCGATGCACTATTCCTCCTTTAACGCATCCCTCGTTCCCTCACATTGACGAATTAACACAGAAATTGAGTCGCTATGAAATACTATGTGTTCTATGACATCTCCTTCTAAATTGAGTAACGTTTATATGGAGACGACAGGATATTCTTTTGGGACACGAGTTTCTCCTGTCCGATGCACTATTCCTCCTTTAACGCATCCCTCGCTCCCTCACATTGACGAATTAACACAGAAATTGCGTCGCTATGAAATACTATGGGTTCTATGACATCTCCTTCTAAATTAAGTAACGTATATATGGAAACGACAGGATATTCTTTTGGGACACGAGTTTCTCCTGTCCGATGCACTATTTCCCCTTTAACGCATCCCTCGCTCCCTCACATTGACGAATTAACACAGATATTGCGTCGCTATGAAATACTATGTGTTCTATGACATCTCCTCCTAAATTGTGTAACGTTCATATGGAAACGACAGGATATTCTTTTGGGACACGAGTTTCTCCTGTCTGAAGCACTATTCCTCCTTTAACGCATCCCTCGCTCCCTCACATTGACGAATTAACACAGACATTGCGTCGCTATGAAATACTATGGGTTCTATGACATCTCCTTCTAAATCGAGTAACGTTTATATGGAAACAACAGGATATATTTTTGGGACACTAGTTTATCCTGTCAGATGCACTATTCCTCCTTTAACGCATCCCTCGCTCCCTCACATTGACGAATTATCACAGAAATTGCGTCGCTATGAAATACTATGTGTTCTATGACATCCCCTTCTAAATTGAGTAACGTTTATATGGAAACGACAGGATATTCTTTTGGGACACGAGTTTCTCCTGTCCGATGCAATATTCCTCCTTTAACGCATCCCTCGCTCCCTCACATTGACGAATTAACACAGAAATTGCGTCGCTATGAAATACTATGGGTTCTATGACATCTCCTTCTAAATTGAGTAACGTTTATATGGAAACGACAGGATATTCTTTTGGGACACGAGTTTCTCCTGTCCGATGCACTATTCACCCTTTAACGCATCCCTCGCTCCCTCACATTGACGAATTAACACAGAAATTGCGTCGCTAAGAAATACTATGTGTTGTATGACATCTCATTCTAAATTGAGTAACGTTTCTATGGAAACGACAGGATATTCTTTTGGGACACGAGTTTCTCCTGTCCGATGCACTATTCCTCCTTTAACGCATCCCACGCTCCCTCACATTGACGAATTAACACAGAAATAGCGTCGCTATGAAATACTATGTGTTCTATGACATCTCCTTCTAAATTGAGTAACGTTTCTACGGAGACGACAGGATATTCTTTTGGGACACGAGTTTCTCCTGTCCGATGCACTATTCCTCCTTTAACGCATCCCTCGCTCCCTCACATTGTCGAATTAACACAGAAATTGGGTCGCTATGAAATACTATGGGTTCTATGACATCTCCTTCTAAATTGAGTAACGTTACTATGGAAACGATAGGATATTCTTTTGGGACAGGAGATTCTCCTGTCCGATGCACTATTCCTCCTTTAACGCATCCCTCGCTCCCTCACATTGACGAATTAACACAGAAATAGCGTCGCTATGAAATACTATGGGTTTTTTGACAACTCCTTCTAAATTGAGTAACGATTCTATGGAAACGACAGGATATTCTTTTGGGACACGAGTTTCTCCTGTCCGATGCACTATTCCTCCTTTAACGCATCCCTCGCTCCCTCACATTGACGAATTAACACAGAAATTGCGTCGCTATGAAATACTATGTGTTCTATGACATCTCCTTCTAAATTTAGTAACGTTTCTATGGAAACGAATGGATATTCTTTTGGGACACGAGTTTCTCCTCTCCGATGCACTATTAATCCTTTAACGCATCCCTCGCTCCCTCACATTGACGGATTAACACAGAAAATGAGTCGCTATGAAATACTATGGGTTCTATGACATCTCCTTCTAAATTGAGAACGTTTCTATGGAAACAACAGGATATTCTTTTGGGACACGAGTTTCTCCTGTCCGATGCACTATTCCTCCTTTAACGCATCCCTCGCTCCCTCACATTGACTAATTAACACAGAAATTGCGTCGCTTTGAAATACTATGTGTTCTATGAAATATCCTACTAAGTTGAGTAACGTTTATATGGAAACGACAGGATATTTTTTGCGACACGAGTTTCTCCTGTCCGATGCACTATTACTCCATTAATGCATCCCTCGCTCTCTCACATTGACGAATTAACACAGAAATTGCGTCGCTATGTAAAACTATGTGTTCTATGACATCACCTTCTAAATTGAGTAATGTTTATACGGAAACGACAGGATATTCTTTTGGGACACGAATTTCTCCTGTCCGATGCACTATTCCTCGTTTAACGCATCCTTCGCTCCCTCACATTGACGAATTAACTCAGAAATTGCGTCACTATGAAATACTATGCGTTCTATGACATCTCCTTCTAAATTGAGTAACGTTTCTTTGGAATCGACAGGATATTCTTTTGGGACACGAGTTTCTCCTGTCCGATGCACTATTCCTCCTTTAACGCATCCCTCGCTCCCTCACATTGACGAATTAGCACAGAAATTGAGTCGCTATGAAATACTATGGGTTCTATGACATCTCCTTCTAAATTGAGTAACGTTTCTATGGGAACGACAGGATATTCTTTTGGGACACGAGTTTCTCCTGTCCGATGCACTATTCCTCCTTTAACGCATCCTTCGCTCCCTCACATTGACGAATTAACACAGAAATTTCGTCGCTATGAAATACTATGGGTTCTATGACATCTCCTTCTAAATTGTGTAACGTTCATATGTAAACGAAAGGATATTCTTTTGGGACACGAGTTTCTCGTGTCTGAAGCAATGTTCCTCCTTTAACGCATCCCTCGCTCCCTCACACTGACGAATTAACACAGACATTGCCTCGCTATGAAATACTATGGGTTCTATGACATCTCTTTCTAAATCGAGTAACGTATATATGGAAACAATAGGATAATCTTTTGGGACACTAGTTTATCCTGTCAGATGCACTATTCCTCCTTTAACGCATCCCTCGCTCCCTCACATTGACGAATTAACACAGAAATTGCGTCGCTATGAAATACTATGTGTTCTATGACATCCCCTTCTAAATTGAGTAACGTTTATATGGAAACGACAGGATATTCTTTTGTTACACGAGTTTCTCCTGTCCGATGCACTACTCCTCCTTTAACGCATCCCTCGCTCCCTCACATTGACGAATTAACACAGAAATTGAGTCGCTATGAAATACTATGGGTTCTATGACATCTCCTTCAAAATTGAGTAACGTTTATATGGAAACGACAGGATAATCTTTTGGGACACGAGTTTCTCCTGTCCGATGCACTATTCCTCCTTTAACACATCCCTCGCTCCCTCACATTGACGAATTAACACAGAAATTGAGTCGCTATGGAATACTATGGGTTCTATGACATCCCCTTCAAAATTGAGTAACGTTTATATGGAAACGACAGGATAATCTTTTGGGACACGAGTTTCTCCTGTCCGATGCACTATTCCTCCTTTAACACATCCCTCGCTCCCTCACATTGACGAATGAACACAGAAATTGCGTCGCTATGAAATACTATGTGTTCTATGACATCTCCTTCTAAATTGAGTAACGTTTCTTTGGAAACGACAGGATATTCTTTTGGGACACGAGTTTCTCCTGTCCGATGCACTAATCCTCCTTTAACGCATCCCTCGCTCCCTCACATTGACGAATTAACAGAGAAATTGCGTCGCTATGAAATACTATGGGTTCTATGATATCTCCTTCTAAATTGAGTAACGTTACTATGGCAACGACAGGATATTCTTTTGGGACACGAGTTTCTCCTGTCCGATGCACTATTCCTCCTTTAACGCATCCCTCGCTCCCTCACATTGACGAATTAACACAGAAATTGCGTCGCTATAAAATACTATGGGTTCTATGACAACTCCTTCTAAATTGAGTAACGTTTCTATGGAAACGACAGGATATTCTTTTGGGACACGAGTTTCTCCTGTCCGATGCACTATTCCTCCTTTAACGCATCCCTCGCTCCCTCACATTGACGAATTAACACAGAAATTGCGTCGCTATGAAATACTATGTGTTCTATGACATCTCCTTCTAAATTTAGTAACGTTTCTATGGTAACGACAGGATAATCTTTTGGGACACGAGTTTCTCCTGTCCGATGCACTATTCCTTTATTAACGCATCCCTCGCTCCCTCACATTGACGAATTAACACAGAAATTGCGTCGCTATGAAATACTATGGGTTCTATGAATCTCCTTCTAAATTGAGTAACGTTCATATGGAAACGACAGGATATTCTTTTGGGACACGAGTTTCTCCTGTCCGATGCACTATTCCTCCTTTAACGCATCCCTCGCTCCATCACATTGACGAATTAACACAGAAATTGCGTCGCAATGAAATACTATGGGTTGTACGACATCTCCTTCGAAATTGAATACCGTTTATATGGAAACGACAGGAGATTCTTTTGGGACACGAGTTTCTCCTGTCTGATGCACTATTCCTCCTTTAACGCATCCCTCGCTCCCTCACATTGACGAATTAACACAGACATTGCGTCGCTATGAAATACTATGGGTTCTATGAATCTCCTTCTAAATTGAGTAACGTTCATATGGAAACGACAGGATATTCTTTTGGGACACGAGTTTCTCCTGTCCGATGTACTATTCCTCCTTTAACACATCCCTCGCTCCCTCACATTGACGAATTAACACAGAAATTGCGTCGCTATGAAATACTATGTGTTCTATGACATCCCCTTCTAAATTGAGTAACGTTTATTTGGAAACAACAGGATATTCTTTTGGGACACGAGTTTCTCCTGTCCGATGCACTACTCCTCCTTTAACGCATCCCTCGCTCCCTCACATTGACGAATTAACACAGAAATTGAGACGCTATGACATACTATGAGTTCTATGACATCTCCTTCTAAATTGAGTAACGTTTATATGGAAACGACAGGATAATCTTTTGGGACACGAGTTTCTCCTGTCCGATGCACTATTCCTCCTTTAACACATCCCTCGCTTACTCACATTGACGAATTAACACAGAAATTGCGTCGCTATGAAATACTATGCGTTCTATGTCATCTCCTTCTAAATTGAGTAACGTTTCTTTGGAAACGACAGGATATTCTTTTGGGACACGAGTTTCTCCTGTCCGATGCACTATTCCTCCTTTAACGCATCCCTCGCTCCCTCACATTGACGAATTAACACAGAAATTGCGTCGCTATGAAATACTATGTGTTCTATGACATCTCCTTCTAAATTTAGTAACGTTTCTATGGTAATGGCAGGATAATCTTTTGGGACACAAGTTTCTCCGGTCCGATGCACTATTCCTCCATTAACGCATCCCTCGCTCCCTCACATTGACGAATTAACACAGAAATTGAGTCGCTATGAAATACTATGGGTTCTATGACATCTCCTTCTAAATTGAGTAACGTTTCTATTTAAACGACAGGATATTCTTTTGGGACACGAGTTTCTCCTGTCCGATGCACTATTCCTCCTTTAACGCATCCCTCGCTCCCTCACATTGACTAATTAACACAGAAATTGCGTCGCTTTGAAATTCTATGTGTTCTATGAAATATCCTACTAAGTTGGGTAACGTTTATATGGATACGACAGGATATTCTTTTGCGACACGAGTTTCTCCTGTCCGATGCACTATTCCTTCTTTAATGCATCCCTCGCTCCCTCACATTGACGAATTAACACAGAAATTGCGTCGGTAAGAAAAACTATGTGTTCTATGACATCTCCTTCTAAATTGAGTAACGTTTATATGGAAACGACAGGATATTCTTTTGGGACACGAGTTTCTCCTGTCCGATGCACTATTCCTCGTTTAACGCATCCCTCGCTCCCTCACATTGACGAATTAACACAGAAATTGCGTCGCTATGAAATACTATGGGTTCTATGACATCTCCTTCTAAATTGAGTAACGTTTATATGGAAACGACAGGATATTCTTTTGGGACACGAGTTACTCCTGTCCGATGCACTATTCCTCCTTTAACGCATCCCTCGCTCCCTCACATTGACGAATTAACACAGAAATTGCGTCGCTATGAAATACTATGGGTTCTATGAATCTCCTTCTAAATTGAGTAACGTTCATATGGAAACGACAGGATATTCTTTTGGGACACGAGTTTCTCCTGTCCGATGCAGTATTCCTCCTTTAACACATCCCTCGCTCCCTCACATTGACTAATTAACACAGAAATTGCGTCGCTTTGAAATACTATGTGTTCTATGAAATATCCTACTAAGTTGAGTAACGTTTATATGGAGACAGCAGGATATTCTTTTGGGAGACGAGTTTATCCTGTCAGATGCACTATTCCTCCTTTAACGCATCCCTCGCTCTCTCACATTGACGAATTAACACAGAAATTGCGTCGCTATGAAATACTAAGGGTTGAATGACATCTCCTTCTAAATTGAGTTACGTTTATATGGAAACGACAGGATATTCTTTTGGGACACGAATATCTTCTGTCCGATGCACTATTCCTCCTTTAACGCATCCCTCGCTCCCTCACATTGACGAATTAACACAGAAATTGCGTCGCTATGAAATACTATGCGTGTTACGACATCTCCTTCTAAATTCTAAATTGAGTGACGTTTCAATGGAAACGACAGGATATTCTTTTGAGACACGAGTTTCTCCTGTCCGATGCACTATTCCTCCGTTAACGCATCCCTCGCTCTCTCACATTGACGAATTAACACAGAAATTGCGTCGCTATGAAATACTATGCGTTCTATGTCATCTCCTTCTAAATTGAGTAACGTTTCTTTGGAAACGACAGGATATTCTTTTGGGACACGAGTTTCTCCTGTCCGAGGCACTATTCCTTCTTTAACGCATTCCACGCTCCCTCACATTGACGAATTAGCATAGAAATTGCGTCGCTATGAAATACTATGGTTTCTATGACATCACCTTCTAAATTGAGTAACGTTTCTATGGAGACGACAGGATATTTTTTGGGACACGAGTTTCTCCTGTCCGATGCACTATTCCTCCTTTAACGCATCCCTCACTCCCTCACATTGACGAATTAACACAGAAATTGCGTCGCTATGAAATACTATGGGTTCTATGACAACTCCTTCTAAATTGAGTAACGTTTCTATAGAAACGACAGGTTATTCTTTTGTGACACGAGTTTCTCCTGTCCGATGCACTATTCCTCCTTTAACGCATCCCTGGCTCCCTCACATTGACGAATTAACACAGAAATTGCGTCGCTATGAAATACTATGTGTTCTATGACATCTCCTTCTAAATTTAGTAACGTTTCTATGGAAACGACAGGATATTCTTTTCGGCCACGAGTTTCTCCTGTCCGATGCACTATTCCTCCTTTAACGCATCCCTCGCTCCCTCACATTGACGAATTAACACAGAAATTGAGTCGCTATGAAATACTATGGGTTCTATGAAATCTTCTAAATTGAGTAACGTTTCTATGGAAACGACAGGATATTCTTTTGGGACACGAGTTTCTCCTGTCCGATGCACTATTCCTCATTTAACGCATCCCTCGCTCCCTCACATTGACTAATTAACACAGAAATTGCGTCGCTTTGAAATACTATGTGTTCTATGACATCTCCTACTAAATTGAGTAACGTTTATATGGAAACGACAGGATATTCTTTTGCGACACGAGTTTCACCTGTCCGATGCACTATTCCTCCTTTAATGCATCCCTCGCTCCCTCACATTGACGAATTAACACAGAAATTGCGTCGCTATGAAAAACTATGTGTTCTATGACATCTCCTTCTAAATTGAGTAACGTTTATATGGAAACGACACGATATTCTTTTGGGACACGAGTTTCTCCTGTCCGATGCACTATTCCTCCTTTAACGCATCCCTCGCTCCCTCACATTGACGAATTAACACAGAAATTGCGTCGCTATGAAATACTATGGGTTCTATTACATCTCCTTCTAAATTGAGTAACGTTTATATGGAAACGACAGGATATTCTTTTGGGACACGAGTTTCTCCTGTCCGAAGCACTATTCCTCCTTTAACGCATCCCTTGCTCCCTCACATTGACGAATTAACACAGAAATTGCGTCGCTATGAAATACTATGCGTTCTATGTCATCTCCTTCTAAATTGAGTAACGTTTCTTTGGAAACGACAGGATATTCTTTTGGGACACGAGTTTCTCCTGTCCGATGCACTATTCCTCCTTTAACGCATCCCTCGCTCCCTCACATTGACGAATTAACACAGAAATTGCGTCGCTATGAAATACTATGTGTTGTATGACATCTCCTTCTAAATTGAGTAACGTTTCTATGGAAACGACAGGATATTCTTTTGGGACACGAGTTTCTCCTGTCCGATGCACTATTCCTTCTTTAACGCATCCCACGCTCCCTCACATTGACGAATTAACACAGAAATTGCGTCGCTATGAAATACTATGGTTTCTATGACATCTCCTTCTAAATTGAGTAACGTTTCTATGGAGACGACAGGATATTCTTTTGGGACACGAGTTTCTCCTGTCCGATGCACTATTCCTCCTTTAACGCATCCCTCACTCCCTCACATTGACGAATTAACACAGAAATTGCGTCGCTATGAAATACTATGGGTTCTATGACAACTCCTTCTAAATTGAGTAACGTTTCTATAGAAACGACAGGATATTCTTTTGGGACACGAGTTTCTCCTGTCCGATGCACTATTCCTCCTTTAACGCATCCCTCGCTCCCTCACATTGACGAATTAACACAGAAATCGCGTCGCTATGAAATACTATGTGTTCTATGACATCTCCTTCTAAATTTACTAACGTTTCTATGGAAACGACAGGATGTTCTTTTCGGCAACGAGTTTCTCCTGTCCGATGCACTATTCCTCCTTTAACGCATCCCTCGCTCCCTCACATTGACGAATTAACACAGAAATTGAGTCGCTATGAAATACTATGGGTTCTATGACATCTCCTTCTAAATTGAGTAACGTTTCTATGGAAACGACAGGATATTCTTTTGGGACACGAGTTTCTCCTGTCCGATGCACTATTCCTCATTTCACGCATCCCTCGCTCCCTCACATTGACTAATTAACACAGAAATTGCGTCGCTTTGAAATATTATGTGTTCTATGACATCTCCTACTAAATTGAGTAACGTTTATATGGAAACGACAGGATATTCTTTTGCGACACGAGTATCTCCTGTCCGATGCACTATTCCTCCTTTAATGCATCCCTCGCTCCCTCACATTGACGAATTAACACAGAAATTGCGTCGCTATGAAAAACTATGTGTCCTATGACATCTCCTTCTAAATTGAGTAACGTTTATATGGAAACGACACGATATTCTTTTGGGACACGAGTTTCTCCTGTCCGATGCACTATTCCTCCTTTAACGCATCCCTCGCTCCCTCACATTGACGAATTAACACAGAAATTGCGTCGCTATGAAATACTATGGGTTCTATGACATCTCCTTCTAAATTGAGTAACGTTTATATGGAAACGACAGAATATTCTTTTGGGGCTCGAGTTTCTCCAGTCCGATGCACTATTCCTCCTTTAACGCATCCCGCGCTCCCTCACATTGACTAATAAACACAGAAAATGCGTCGCTATGAAATACTATGGGTTCTATGACATCTCCTTCTAAATTGAGTACGTTTATATGGAAAGGTCTGGATATTTTTTGGGACACGAGTTTCTCCTGTCCGATGCACTATTCCTCGTTTAACGCGTCCCCCGCTCCCTCAAATTGACTAATTAACACAGAAATTGCGTCGCTATGAAATACTATGGATTCTATGACATCTCCTTCTAAATTGAGTAACGTTTATATGGAAACGACAGGATATTCTTTTGGGACACGAGTTTCTCCTGTCCGATGCACTAATCCTCCTTTAACGTGTCCCTCGCTCCCTCACATTGACTAATTAACACAGAAATTGCGTCGCTATGAAATACTATGGGTTCTATGACATCTCCTTCGTAATTGAGTAACGTTTATATGGAAAGGACAGGATATTCTTCTGGGACACGAGTTTCGCCTGTCCGATGCACTATTCCTCCTTTAACGCATCCCTCGCTCCCTCATATTGACGAATTAACACAGAAATGGCGTCGCTATGAAATACTATGGGTGTTACGACATCTCCTTCTAAATTGAGTAATGTTTCTATGGAAACAACAGGATATTCTTTCGGGACACGAGTTTCTCCTGTCCGATGCACCATTCCTCCTTTAACGCATCCCTCGCTCCCTCACATTGACGAATTATCACAGAAATTGCGTCGCTATGAAATACTATGGGTTCTATGACATCTCCTTCTAAATTGAGTAACGTTTATATGGAAACGACAGGATATTCTTTTGGGGCACGAGTTTCTCCTGTCTGATGCACTATTCCTCCTTTAACGCATCCCTCGCTCCCTCACATTGACGAATTAACACAGAAATTGCGTCGCTATGAAATACTATGCGTTCTATGACATCTCCTTCTTAATTGAGTAACGTTTATATGGAAACGACAGGATATTGTTTTGGGACACGAGTTTCTCCTGTCCGATGCACTATTCCTCCTTTAACGTATCCCTCGCTCCCTCACACTGACTAATTAACACGGAAATTGCGTCGCTATGAAATACTATGGGTTCTATGACATCTCCTTCTAAATTGAGTAACGTTTATATGGAAAGGACAGGATATTCTTCTGGGCCACGAGTTTCTCCTGTCCGATGCACTATTCCTCCTTTAACGCATCCCTCGCTCCCTCACATTGACTAATTAACTCAGTAAATTGCGTCGCTATGAAATACTATGTGTTCTATGACATCTCCTTCTAAATTGAGTAACGTTTATATGGAAACGACAGGATATTCTTTTGGGACACGAGTTTCTCCTGTCCGATGCACTATTCCTCCTTTAACGCATCCCTCGCTCCCTCACATTGACTAATTAACAAAGAAATTGCGTCGCTATGAAATACTATGGGTTCTACGACATCTCTTTCTAAATTGAGTAACGTTTATATGGAATCGACTGGATATTCTTTTGGGACAAGAGTTTCTCCTGTCCGATGCACTATTCCTCCTTTAACGCATCCCTCGCTCCCTCACATTGACTAATTAACACAGAAATTGCGTCGCTATGAAATACTATGGGTTCTATGACATCTCATTCTAAATTGAGAAACGTTTATATGGAAACGACAGGATATTCTTTTGGGACACGAGATTCTCCTGTCCGATGCACTATTCCTTCTTTACTGCATCCCTGGCTCCCTCACATTGACTAATTAACACAGAAATTGCGTCACTATGAAATACTATGTGCCCTATGACATCTCCTTCCAAATTGAGTAACGTTTATTTGAAAACGACTGGATATTCTTTTGGGACACGAGTTACTCGTGTCCGATGCACTTTTCCTCCATTAACGCATCCCTCGCTCCCTCACATTGACGATTTAACACAGAAATTGCGTCGCTATGAAATACTATGTGATCTATAACATCTCCTTCTAAATTGAGTAACGTTTATATGGAAAGGACAGGATATTCTTTTGGGACACGAGTTTCACCTGTCCGATGCACTATTCCTCCTTTAACGCATCCCGCGCTCCCTCAGATTGACTAATTAACACAGAAATTGCGTCGCTATGAAATACTATGGATTCTATGACATCTCCTTCTAAATTGAGTAACGTTTATACGGAAACGACAGGATATTCTTTTGGGACACAAGTTTCTCCTGTCCGATGCACTAATCCTCCTTTAACGTATCCCTCGCTCCCTCACATTGACTAATTAACACAGAAATTGCGTCGCTATGAAATACTATGGGTTCTATGACATCTCCTTCTAAATTGAGTAACGTTTATATGGAAAGGACAGGATATTCTTCTGGGACACGAGTTTCTCCTGTCCGATGCACTATTCCTCCTTTAACGCATCCCTCGCTCCCTCACATTGACGAATTAACACAGAAATGGCGTCGCTAGGAAATACTATGGGTGTTACGACATCTCCTTCTAAATTGAGTAACGTTTCTATGGAAACGACAGGATAGTCTCTTGGGACACGAGTTTCTCCTGTCCGATGCACTATTCCTCCTTTAACGCATCCCTCGCTCCCTCATATTGACGAATTAACACAGAAATTGCGTCGCTATGAAATACTATGGGTTCTATGACATCTCCTTCTAAATTGAGTAACGCTTATATGGAAACGACAGGATATTCTTTTGGGGCACGAGTTTCTCCTGTCCGATGCACTATTCCTCCTTTAACGCATCCCTCGCTCCCTCACATTGACGAATTAACACAGAAATTGCGTCGCTATGATATACCATGTGTTCTATGAGATCTCCTTTTAAATTGAGTAACGTTTATAAGGAAACGGCAGGATATTCTTTTGGGACACGAGTTTCTCCTGTCCGCTGCACTATTCATCCTTTAACGCATCCCTCGGTCCCTCACATTGACGAATTAACACAGAAATTGCGTCGCTATGAAATACTATGTGTTCTATGACATCTCCTTCTAAATTGACAAACGTTTATATGGAAACGACAGGATATTCTTTTGGGACACGAGTTTCTCCTGTCCGATGCACTATTCCTCCTTTAACGCATCCCTCGCTCCCTCACATTGACTAATTAACACAGAAATTGCGTCGCTATGAAATACTATGGGTTCTATGACATCTCCTTCTAAATTGAGTAACGTTTATATGGAAACGACAGGATATTGTTTTGGGACACGAGTTTCTCCTGTCCGATGCACTATTCCTCCTTTAACGCATCCCTCGCTCCCTCACATTGACGAATTAACACAGAAATTGCGTCGCTATGAAATACTATGGGTTCTATGACATCTCCTTCTAAATTGAGTAACGTTTATATGGAAACGACAGGATATTCTTTTGGGGCACGAGTTTCTCCTGTCCGATGCACTATTCCTCCTTTAACGCATCCCTCGCTCCCTCACATTGACGAATTAACACAGAAATAGCGTCGCTATGAAATACTATGCGATCTATGACATCTCCTTCTAAATTGAGTAACGTTTATATGGAAACGACAGGATATCGCTTTGGGACACGAGTTTCTCCTGTCCGATGGACTAATCCTCCTTTAACGTATCCCTCGCTCCCTCACATTGACAAATTAACACAGAAATTGCGTCGCTATGAAATACTATGGGTTCTATGACATCTCCTTCTAAATTGAGTAACGTTTATATGGAAAGGACAGGATATTCTTCTGGGACACGAGTTTCTCCTGTCCGATGCACTATTCCTCCTTTAACGCATCCCTCGCTCCCTCACATTGACTAATTAACTCAGTAAATTGCGTCGCTATGAAATTCTATGTGTTCTATGACATCTCCTTCTAAATTGAGTAACGTTTATATGGAAACGACAGGATATTCTTTTGGGACACGAGTTTCTCCTGTCCGATGCACTATTCCTCCTTTAACGCATCCCTCGCTCCCTCACATTGACTAATTAACACAGAAATTGCGTCGCTATCAAATACTATGGGTTCTATGACATCTCTTTCTAAATTGAGTAACGTTTATATGGAATCGACTGGATATTCTTTTGGGACACGAGTTTCTCCTGTCCGATGCACTATTCCTCCTTTAACGCATCCCTCGCTCCCTCACATTGACTAATTAACACAGAAATTGCGTCGCTATGAAATACTATGGGTTCTATGACATCTCCTTCTAAATTGAGTAACGTTTATATGGAAAGGAGAGGATACTCTTTGGTAAACGAGTTTCTCCTGTCCGATGCACTATTCCTACTTTACTGCATCCCTCGCTCCCTCACATTGACTAATTAACACAGAAATTGCGTCGCTATGCAATACTATGGGTTCTACGACATCTCCTTCTAAATTGAGTAACGTTTATATGGAAACGACAGGATATCCTTTTGGGACGCCAGTTTCACCGGTCCGGGGCACTATTCCTTCTTTAACGGATCCCTCGCTCCCTCACATTGACTAATTAACACAGAAATTGCGTCGCTATGAAATACTATGGGTTCTATGACATCTCCTTCTAAATAGAGTAACGTTTATATGGAAACGCCTGGATATTCTTTTGGGACACGAGTTTTTAAATTCCGATGCTATATTCCTCCTTTAACGCATCCCTCGCTCCCTCATATTGACGAATTAACACTGAAATTGCGTCGCTTTGAAATACTATGGGTTCCATGACATCTCCTTCTAAATTGAGTAACATTTATATGGAATCGACTGGATATTCTTTTGGGACAAGAGTTTCTCCTGTCCGATGCACTATTCCTCCTTTAACGCATCCCTCGCTCTCTCACATTGACTAATAAACACAGAAATTGCGTCGCTATGAAATACTATGGGTTCTATGACATCTCATTCTAAATTGAGAAACGTTTATATGGAAACGACAGGATATTCTTTTGGGACACGAGATTCTCCTGTCCGATGCACTATTCCTTCTTTACTGCATCCCTGGCTCCCTCACATTGACTAATTAACACAGAAATTGCGTCACTATGAAATACTATGTGCCCTATGGCATCTCCTTCTAAATTGAGTAACGTTTATATGGAAATGACAGGATATTCTTTTGGGACACGAGTTTCTCCTGTCCCATGCACTATTCCTCCTTTAATGCATCAATCGCTCCCTCACATTGGCGAATTAGCACAGAAATTGCGTCGCTATGAAATACTATGGGTTCTATGACATCTCCTTCTAAATTGAGTAACGTTTATATGGAAAGGACAGGATATTCTTTTGGAACACGAGTTTCTCCTGTGCGATGCACTATTCCTCCTTTAACGCATCCCTCGCTCCCTCACATTGACTAATTAACACAGAAATTGCGTCGCTATGAAATACTATGGGTTCTATGACATCTCCTTCTAAATTGAGGAACGTTTATATGGAAAGGAGAGGATACTCTTTGGTAAACGAGTTTCTCCTGTCCGATGCACTATTCCTACTTTACTGCATCCCTCGCTCCCTCACATTGACTAATTAACGCAGAAATTGCGTCGCTATCAAATACTATGGGTTCTACGACATCTTCTTCTAAATTGAGTAACGTTTATATGGAAACGACAGGATATCCTTTTGGGACACGAGTTTCTCCGGTGCGATGCACTATTCCTTCTTTAACGGATCCCTCGCTCCCTCACATTGACTAATTAACACAGAAATTGCGTCGCTATCAAATACTATGGGTTCTATGACATCTCCTTCTAAATAGAGTAACGTTTATATGGAAACGCCTGGATATTCTTTTGGGACACGAGTTTCTAAAGTCCGATGCTATATTCCTCCTTTAACGCATCCCTCGCTCCCTCACATTGACGAATTAACACTGAAATTGCGTCGCTTTGAAATACTATGGGTTCTATGACATCTCCTTCTAAATTGAGTAACATTTATATGGAAACGACTGGATATTCCTTTGGGACACGAGTTTCTCCTGTCCGATGCACTATTCCTTCTTTACTGCATCCCTCGCTCCCTCACATTGACTAAGTAACACAGAAATTGCGTCGCTATGAAATACTATGGGTTCTACGACATCTCCTTCCAAATTGAGTAACGTTTATATGGAAACGACTGGATATTCTTTTGGGACACGAGTTACTCGTGTCCGATGCACTTTTCCTCCATTAACGCATCCCTCGCTCCCTCACATTGACGATTTAACACAGAAATTGCGTCGCTATGAAATACTATGTGTTCTATGACATCTCCTTCTAAATTGAGTAACGTTTATATGGAAAGGACAGGATATTCTTTTGGGACACGAGTTTCACCTGTCCGATGCACTATTCCTCCTTTAACGCATCCCCCGCTCCCTCAGATTGACTAATTAACACAGAAATTGCCTCGCTATGAAATACTATGGATTCTATGACATCTTCTTCTAAATTGAGTAACGTTTATACGGAAACGACAGGATAATCTTTTGGGACACATGTTTCTCCTGCCCGATGCACTAATCCTCCTTTAACGTATCCCTCGCTCCCTCACATTGACTAATTAACACAGAAATTGCGTCGCTATGAAATACTATGGGTTCTATGACATCTCCTTCTAAATTGAGTAACGTTTATATGGAAAGGACAGGATATTCTTCTGGGACACGAGTGTCTCCTGTCCGATGCACTATTCCTCCTTTAACGCATCCCTCGCTCCCTCACATTGACGAATTAACACAGAAATGGCGTCGCTAGGAAATACTATGGGTGTTACGACATCTCCTTCTAAATTGAGTAACGTTTCTATGGAAACGACAGGATAGTCTCTTGGGACACGAGTTTCTCCTGTCCGATCCACTATTCCTCCTTTAACGCATCCCTCGCTCCCTCACATTGACGAATTAACACAGAAATTGCGTCGCTATGAAATACTATGGGTTCTATGACATCTCCTTCTAAATTGAGTAACGCTTATATGGAAACGACAGGATATTCTTTTGGGGCACGAGTTTCTCCTGTCCGATGCACTATTCCTCCTTTAACGCATCCCTCGCTCCCTCACATTGACGAATTAACACAGAAATAGCGTCGCTATGAAATACTATGCGTTCTATGACATCTCCTTCTTAATTGAGTAACGTTTATATTGAAACGACAGGATATTGTTTTAGGACACGAGTTTCTCCTGTCCGATGCATTATTCCTCCTTTAACGCATCCCTCGCTCCCTCACATTGACGAATTAACACAGAAATTGCGTCGCTATGATATACCATGTGTTCTATGAGATCTCCTTTTAAATTGAGTAACGTTTATAAGGAAACGGCAGGATATTCTTTTGGGACACGAGTTTCTCCTGTCCGATGCACTATTCATCCTTTAACGCATCCCTCGCTCCCTCACATTGACGAATTAACACAGAAATTGCGTCGCTATGAAATACTATGGGTTCTATGACATCTCCTTCTAAATTGAGTAACGTTAATATGGAAACGACAGGATATTCTTATGGGGCACGAGTTTCTCCTGTCCGATGCACTATTCCTCCTTTAACGCATCCCTCGCTCCCTCACATTGACGAATTAACACAGAAATAGCGTCGCTATGAAATACTATGCGTTCTATGACATCTCCTTCTAAATTGAGTAACGTTTATATGGAAACGACAGGATATCGCTTTGGGACACGAGTTTCTCCTGTCCGATGGACTAATCCTCCTTTAACGTATCCCTCGCTCCCTCACATTGACTAATTAACACAGAAATTGCGTCGCTATGAAATACTATGAGTTCTATGACATCTCCTTCTAAATTGAGTAACGTTTATATGGAAAGGACAGGATATTCTTCTGGGACACGAGTTTCTCCTGTCCGATGCACTATTCCTCCTTTAACGCATCCCTCGCTCCCTCACATTGACTAATTAACTCAGTAAATTGCGTCGCTATGAAATTCTATGTGTTCTATGACATCTCCTTCTAAATTGAGTAACGTTTATATGGAAACGACAGGATATTCTTTTGGGACACGAGTTTCTCCTGTCCGATGCACTATTCCTCCTTTAACGCATCCCTCGCTCCCTCACATTGACTAATTAACACAGAAATTGCGTCGCTATCAAATACTATGTGTTCTATGACATCTCTTTCTAAATTGAGTAACGTTTATATGGAATCGACTGGATATTCATTTGGGACACGAGTTTCTCCTGTCCGATGCACTATTCCTCCTTTAACGCATCCCTCGCTCCCTCACATTGACTAATTAACACAGAAATTGCGTCGCTATGAAATACTATGGGTTCTATGACATCTCATTCTAAATTGAGAAACGTTTATATGGAAAGGACAGGATATTCTTTTGGAACACGAGTTTCTCCTGTGCGATGCACTATTCCTCCTTTAACGCATCCCTCGCTCCCTCACATTGACTAATTAACACAGAAATTGCGTCGCTATGAAATACTATGGGTTCTATGACATCTCCTTCTAAATTGAGTAACGTTTACATGGAAAGGAGAGGATACTCTTTGGTAAACGAGTTTCTCCTGTCCGATGCACTATTCCTACTTTACTGCATCCCTCGCTCCCTCACATTGACTAATTAACACAGAAATTGCGTCGCTATGCAATACTATGGGTTCTACGACATCTCCTTCTAAATTGAGTAACGTTTATATGGAAACGACACGATATCCTTTTGGGACACCAGTTTCTCCGGTCCGATGCACTATTCCCTCTTTAACGGATCCCTCGCTCCCTCACATTGACTAATTAACACAGAAATTGCGTCGCTATGAAATACTATGGGTTCTATGACATCTCCTTCTAAATAGAGTAACGTTTATATGGAAACGCCTGGATATTCTTTTGGGACACGAATTTTTAAATTCCGATGCTATATTCCTCCTTTAACGCATCCCTCGCTCCCTCACATTGACGAATTAACACTGAAATTGCGTCGCTTTGAAATACTATGGGTTCCATGACATCTCCTTCTAAATTGAGTAACATTTATATGGAAACGACTGGATATTCTTTTGGGACACGAGTTACTCCTGTCCGATGCACTATTCCTTCTTTACTGCATCCCTCGCTCCCTCACATTGACGATTTAACACAGAAATTGCGTCGCTATGAAATACTATGTGTTCTATGACATCTCCTTCTAAATTGAGTAACGTTTATATGGAAAGGACAGGATATTCTTTTGAGACACGAGTTTCTCCTGTCCGATGCACTATTCCTCCTTTAACGCATCCCCCGCTCCCTCAAATTGACTAATTAACACAGAAATTGCGTCGCTATGAAATACTATGGGTTCTATGACATCTCCTTCTAAATTGAGTAACGTTTCTATGGAAACGACAGGATAGTCTTTTGGGACACGAGTTTCTCCTGTCGGATGCACTATTCCTCCTTTAACGCATCCCTCGCTCCCTCACATTGACGAATTAACACAGAAATTGCGTCGCTATGAAATACTATGGGTTCTATGACATCTCCTTCTAAATTGAGTAACGTTTATATGGAAACGACAGGATATTCTTTTGGGGCACGAGTTTCTCCGGTCCGATGCACTATTCCTCCTTTAACGCATCCCTCGCTCCCTCACATTGACGAATTAACACAGAAATAGCGTCGCTATGAAATACTATGCGTTCTATGACATCTGCTTCTTAATTGAGTAAAGTTTATATTGAAACGACAGGATATTGTTTTGGGACACAAGTTTCTCCTGTCCGATGCACTATTCCTCCTTTAACGCATCCCTCGCTCCCTCACATTGACGAATTAACACAGATATTGCGTCGCTATGATATACTATGTGTTCTATGAGATCTCCTTCTAAATTGAGTAACGTTTATAAGGAAACGGCAGGATATTCTTTTGGGACACGAGTTTCTCCTGTCCGATGCACTATTCATCCTTTAACGCATCCCTCGGTCCCTCACATTGACGAATTAACACAGAAATTGCGTCGCTATGAAATACTATGTGTTCTATGACATCTCCTTCTAAATTGAGTAACGTTTATATGGAAACGACAGGATATTCTTTTGGGACACGAGTTTCTCCTGTCCGATGCACTATTCCTCCTTTAACGCATCCCTCGATCCTTCACATTGACTAATTAACACAGAATTTGCGTCGCTATGAAATACTATGGGTTCTATGACATCTCCTTCTAAATTGAGTAATGTTTATATGGAAAGGACAGGATATTCTTTTGGGACACGAGTTTCTCCTGTCCGATGCACTATTCCTCCTTTAACGCATCCCCCACTCCCTCAAATTGACTAATTAACACATAAATTGCGTCGCTATGAAATACTATGGATTCTATGACATCTCCTTCTAAATTGAGTAACGTTTATATGGAAACGACAGGATATTCTTTTGGGACACCAGGTTCTCCTGTCCGATGCACTAATCCTCCTTTAACGTATCCCTCGCTCCCTCACATTGACTAATTAACACAGAAATTGCGTCGCTATGAAATACTATGTGTTCTATGACATCTCCTTCTAAATTGAGTAACGTTTATATGGAAAGGACAGGATATTCTTCTGGGACTCGAGTTTCTCCTGTCCGATGCACTATTCCTCCTTTAACGCATCCGTCGCTCAATGACATTGACTAATTAACACAGAAATTGCGTCGCTATGAAATACTATGTGTTCTATGACATCTCATTCTAAATTGAGAAACGTTTATATGGAAACGACAGGATATTCTTTTGGGACACGAGATTATCCTGTCCGATGCACCATTCCTTCTTTACTGCATCCCTGGCTCCCTCACATTGACTAATTAACACAGAAATTGCGTCGCTATGAAATACTATGTGCTCTATGACATCTCCTTCTAAATTGAGTAACGTTTATATGGAAATGATAGGATATTCTTTTGGGACACGAGTTTCTCCTGTCCGATGCACTATTCCTCCTTTAGTGCATCAATCGCTCCCTCACATTGACGAATTAGCACAGAAATTGCGTCGTATATGGAAAGGTCAGGATATTCTTTTGGAACACGAGTTCCTCCTGTCCGATGCACTATTCCTCCTTTTACGCATCCCTCGCTCCCTCACATTGACTAATTAACACAGAAATTGCGTCGCTATGAAATACTATGGGTTCTATGACATCTCCTTCTAAATTGAGTAACGTTTATATGGAAAGGAGAGGATACTCTTTGGTAAACGATTTTCTCCTGTGTGATGCACTATTCCTACTTTACTGCATCCCTCGCTCCCTCACATTGACTAATTAACACAGAAATTGCGTCGCTATGCAATACTATGGGTTCTACGACATCTCCTTCTAAATTGAGTAACGTTTATATGGAAACGACTGGATACTCTTTTGGGACACGAGTTTCTCCGGTCCGATGCACTATTCCTTCTTTAACGGATCCCTCGCTCCCTCACATTGACTAATTAACACAGAAATTGCGTCGCTATGAAATACTATGGGTTCTACGACATCTCCTTCTAAATAGAGTAACGTTTATATGGAAACGCCTGGATATTCTTTTGGGACACGAGTTTCTAAAGTCCGATGCTATATTCCTCCTTTAACGCATCCCTCGCTCCCTCACATTGACTAAGTATCACAGAAATTGCGTCGCTATGAAATAATATGGGTTCTACGACATCTCCTTCTAAATTGAGTAACGTTTATATGGAAACGACTGGATATTCTTTTGGGACTCGAGTTACTCGTGTCCGATGCACTATTCCTCCATTAACGCATCCCTCGCTCCCTCACATTGACGATTTAACACAGAAATTGCGTCGCTATGAAATACTATGTGTTCTATGACATCTCCTTCTAAATTGAGTAACGTTTATATGGAAACGACAGGATATTCTTTTGGGACACGAGTTTCTCCTGTCCGATGCACTATTCCTCCTTTAACGCATCCCTCGATCCTTCACATTGACTAATTAACACAGAAATTGCGTCGCTATGAAATACTATGGGTTCTATGACATCTCCTTCTAAATTGAGTAATGTTTATATGGAAAGGACAGGATATTCTTTTGGGACACGAGTTTCTCCTGTCCGATGCACTATTCCTCCTTTAACGCATCCCCCACTCCCTCAAATTGACTAATTAACACAGAAATTGCGTCGCTATGAAATACTATGGATTCTATGACATCTCCTTCTAAATTGAGTAACGTTTATATGGAAACGACAGGATATTCTTTTGGGACACCAGGTTCTCCTGTCCGATGCACTAATCCTCCTTTAACGTATCCCTCGCTCCCTCACATTGACTAATTAACACGGAAATTGCGTCGCTATGAAATACTATGTGTTCTATGACATCTCCTTCTAAATTGAGTAACGTTTATATGGAAAGGACAGGATATTCTTCTGGGACTCGAGTTTCTCCTGTCCGATGCACTATTCCTCCTTTAACGCATCCCTCGCTCCCTCACATCGACTAATTAACTCAGTAAATTGCGTCGCTATGAAATACTATGTGTTCTATGACATCTCCTTCTAAATTGAGTAACGTTTATATGGAAACGACAGGATATTCCTTTGGGACACGAGTTTCTCCTGTCCGATGCACTATTCCTCCTTTAACGCATCCCTCGCTCCCTCACATTGACTAATTAACACAGAAATTGCGTCGCTATGAAATACTATGGGTTCTATGACATCTCTTTCTAAATTGAGTAACGTTTATATGGAAACGACTGGATATTCTTTTGGGACACGTGTTTCTCCTGTCCGATGCACTATTCCTCCTTTAACGCATCCGTCGCTCAGTGACATTGACTAATTAACACAGAAATTGCGTCGCTATGAAATACTATGTGTTCTATGACATCTCATTCTAAATTGAGAAACGTTTATATGGAAACGACACGATATTCTTTTGGGACACGTGATTCTCCTGTCCGATGCACCATTCCTTCTTTACTGCATCCCTGGCTCCCTCACATTGACTAATTAACACAGAAATTGCGTCGCTATGAAATACTATGTGCTCTATGACATCTCCTTCTAAATTGAGTAACGTTTATATGGAAATGATAGGATATTCTTTTGGGACACGAGTTTCTCCTGTCCGATGCACTATTCCTCCTTTAGTGCATCAATCGCTCCCTCACATTGACGAATTTGCACAGAAATTGCGTCGTATATGGAAAGGTCAGGATATTCTTTTGGAACACGAGTTCCTCCTGTCCGATGCACTATTCCTCCTTTAACGCATCCCTCGCTCCCTCACATTGACTAATTAACACAGAAATTGCGTCGCTATGAAATACTATGGGTTCTACGACATCTCCTTCTAAATTGAGTAACGTTTATATGGAAACGCCTGGATATTCTTTTGGGGCACGAGTTTCTAAAGTCCGATGCTATATTCCTCCTTCAACGCATCCCTCGCTCCCTCACATTGACTAAGTAACACAGAAATTGCGTCGCTATGAAATACTATGGGTTCTACGACATCTCCTTCTAAATTGAGTAACGTTTATATGGAAACGACTGGATATTCTTTTGGGACTCGAGTTACTCGTGTCCGATGCACTATTCCTCCATTAACGCATCCCTCGCTCCCTCACATTGACGATTTAACACAGAAATTGCGTCGCTATGAAATACTATGTGTTCTATGACATCTCCTTCTAAATTGAGTAACGTTTATATGGAAATGACAGGATATTCTTTTAGGACACGAGTTTCTCCTGTCCGATGCACTATTCCTCCTTTAACGCATCCCTCGCTCCCTCACATTGACGAATTAACACAGAGATTGCGTCGCTATGTAATACTATGCGTCCTATGACATCTCCTTCAAAATTGAGTAACGTTTAATTGGAAACGACAGGATATTTTTTGGGACACGAGTTTCTCCTGTCCGATGCACTATTCCTCCTTTAACGCATCCCTCGCTCCCTCACATTGACTAATTAACACAGAAATTGCGTCGCTATGCAATACTATGGGTTCTACGACATCTCCTTCTAAATTGAGTAACGTTTATATGGAAACGACAGGATATCCTTTTGGGACACCAGTTTCTCCGGTCCGATGCACTATTCCCTCTTTAACGGATCCCTCGCTCCCTCACATTGACTAATTAACACAGAAATTGCGTCGCTATGAAATACTATGGGTTCTATGACATCTCCTTCTAAATAGAGTAACGTTTATATGGAAACGCCTTGATATTCTTTTGGGACACGAGTTTTTAAATTCCGATGCTATATTCCTCCTTTAACGCATCCCTCGCTCCCTCACATTGACGAATTAACACTGAAATTGCGTCGCTTTGAAATACTATGGGTTCCATGACATCTCCTTCTAAATTGAGTAACATTAATATGGAAACGACTGGATATTCTTTTGGGACACGAGTTACTCCTGTCCGATGCACTATTCCTTCTTTACTGCATCCCTCGCTCCCTCACATTGACGATTTAACACAGAAATTGCGTCGCTATGAAATACTATGTGTTCTATGACATCTCCTTCTAAATTGAGTAACGTTTATATGGAAAGGACAGGATATTCTTTTGAGACACGAGTTTCTCCTGTCCGATGCACTATTCCTCCTTTAACGCATCCCCCGCTCCCTCAAATTGACTAATTAACACAGAAATTGCGTCGCTGTGAAATACTATGGATTCTATGACATCTCCTTCTAAATTGAGTAACGTTTCTATGGAAACGACAGGATAGTCTTTTGGGACACGAGTTTCTCCTGTCGGATGCACTATTCCTCCTTTAACGCATCCCTCGCTCCCTCACATTGACGAATTAACACAGAAATTGCGTCGCTATGAAATACTATGGGTTCTATGACATCTCCTTCTAAATTGAGTAACGTTTATATGGAAACGACAGGATATTCTTTTGGGGCACGAGTTTCTCCGGTCCGATGCACTATTCCTCCTTTAACGCATCCCTCGCTCCCTCACATTGACGAATTAACACAGAAATAGCGTCGCTATGAAATACTATGCGTTCTATGACATTTGCTTCTTAATTGAGTAACGTTTATATTGAAACGACAGGATATTGTTTTGGGACACGAGTTTCTCCTGTCCGATGCACTATTCCTCCTTTAACGCATCCCTCGCTCCCTCACATTGACGAATTAACACAGAAATTGCGTCGCTATGATATACTATGTGTTCTATGAGATCTCCTTCTAAATTGAGTAACGTTTATAAGGAAACGGCAGGATATTCTTTTGGGACACGAGTTTCTCCTGTCCGATGCACTATTCATCCTTTAACGCATCCCTCGGTCCCTCACATTGACGAATTGACACAGAAATTGCGTCGCTATGAAATACTATGTGTTCTATGACATCTCCTTCTAAATTGAGTAACGTTTATATGGAAACGACAGGATATTCTTTTGGGACACGAGTTCTCCTGTCCGATGCACTATTCCTCCTTTAACGCATCCCTCGATCCTTCACATTGACTAATTAACACAGAATTTGCGTCGCTATGAAATACTATGGGTTCTATGACATCTCCTTCTAAATTGAGTAATGTTTATATGGAAAGGACAGGATATTCTTTTGGGACACGAGTTTCTCCTGTCCGATGCACTATTCCTCCTTTAACGCTTCCCCCACTCCCTCAAATTGACTAATTAACACAGAAATTGCGTCGCTATGAAATATTATGGATACTATGACATCTCCTTCTAAATTGAGTAACGTTTATATGGAAACGACAGGATATTCTTTTGGGACACCAGGTTCTCCTGTCCGATGCACTAATCCTCCTTTAACGTATCCCTCGCTCCCTCACATTGACTAATTAACACAGAAATTGCGTCGCTATGAAATACTATGTGTTCTATGACATCTCCTTCTAAATTGAGTAACGTTTATATGGAAAGGACAGGATATTCTTCTGGGACACGAGTTTCTCCTGTCCGATGCACTATTCCTCCTTTAACGCATCCCTCGCTCCCTCACATTGACTAATTAACTCAGTAAATTGCGTCGCTATGAAATACTATGTGTTCTATGACATCTCCTTCTAAATTGAGTAACGTTTATATGGAAACGACAGGATATTCCTTTGGGACACGAGTTTCTCCTGTCCGATGCACTATTCCTCCTTTAACGCATCCCTCGCTCCCTCACATTGACTAATTAACACAGAAATTGCGTCGCTATGAAATACTATGGGTTCTATGACATCTCTTTCTAAATTGAGTAACGTTTATATGGAAACGACTGGATATTCTTTTGGGACACGTGTTTCTCCTGTCCGATGCACTATTCCTCCTTTAACGCATCCGTCGCTCAATGACATTGACTAATTAACACAGAAATTGCGTCGCTATGAAATACTATGTGTTCTATGACATCTCATTCTAAATTGAGAAACGTTTATATGGAAACGACAGGATATTCTTTTGGGACACGTGATTCTCCTGTCCGATGCACCATTCCTTCTTTACTGCATCCCTGGCTCCCTCACATTGACTAATTAACACAGAAATTGCGTCGCTATGAAATACTATGTGCTCTATGACATCTCCTTCTAAATTGAGTAACGTTTATATGGAAATGATAGGATATTCTTTTGGGACACGAGTTTCTCCTGTCCGAAGCACTATTCCTCCTTTAGTGCATCAATCGCTCCCTCACATTGACGAATTAGCACAGAAATTGCGTCGTATATGGAAAGGTCAGGATATTCTTTTGGAACACGAGTTCCTCCTGTCCGATGCACTATTCCTCCTTTAACGCATCCCTCGCTCCCTCACATTGACTAATTAACACAGAAATTGCGTCGCTATGAAATACTATGGGTTCTATGACATCTCCTTCTAAATTGAGTAACGTTTATATGGAAAGGAGAGGATACTCTTTGGTAAACGAGTTTCTCCTGTCTGATGCACTATTCCTACTTTACTGCATCCCTCGCTCCCTCACATTGACTAATTAACACAGAAATTGCGTCGCTATGCAATACTATGGGTCCTACGACATCTCCTTCTAAATTGAGTAACGTTTATATGGAAACGACTGGATACTCTTTTGGGACACGAGTTTCTCCGGTCCGATGCACTATTCCTTCTTTAACGGATCCCTCGCTCCCTCACATTGACTAATTAACACAGAAATTGCGTCGCTATGAAATACTATGGGTTCTACGACATCTCCTTCTAAATACAGTAACGTTTATATGGAAACGCCTGGATATTCTTTTGGGACACGAGTTTCTAAAGTCCGATGCTATATTCCTCCTTTAACGCATCCCTCGCTCCCTCACATTGACTAAGTAACACAGAAATTGCGTCGCTATGAAATACTATGGGTTCTACGACATCTCCTTCTAAATTGAGTAACGTTTATATGGAAACGACTGGATATTCTTTTGGGACTCGAGTTACTCGTGTCCGATGCACTTTTCCTCCATTAACGCATCCCTCGCTCCCTCACATTGACGATTTAACACAGAAATTGCGTCGCTATGAAATACTATGTGTTCTATGACATCTCCATCTAAATTGAGTAACGTTTATATGGAAATGACAGGATATTCTTTTAGGACACGAGTTTCTCCTGTCCGATGCACTATTCCTCCTTTAACGCATCCCTCGCTCCCTCACATTGACGAATTAACCCAGAGATTGCGTCGCTATGTAATACTATGGGTCCTATGACATCTCCTTCAAAATTGAGTAACGTTTAATTGGAAACGACAGGATATTTTTTGGGACACGAGTTTCTCCTGTCCGATGCACTATTCCTCCTTTAACGCATTCCTCGCTCCCTCACATTGACTAATTAACACAGAAATTGCGTCGCTATGAAATTCTATGGGTTCTATGACATCTCCTTCTAAATTGAGTAACGTTTATAACGTAACGACACGATATTGTTTTGGGGCACGAGTTTCTCCTGTCCATTGCACTATTCCTCCTTTAACGCATCCCTCGCTCCCTCACATTGACGAATTAACACCGAAATTGCGTCGCTATGAAATGCTATGGGTACTATGACATCTCCTTCTAAATTGAGTATCGTTTATATGGAAAGGATTGGATATTCTTTTGGGACACGAGTTTCTCCTGTCCGATGCACTATTCCTCCTTTAACGCATCCCTCGGTCCCTCACATTGACGAATTAACACAGAAATTGCGTCGCTATGAAATACTATGTGTTCGATGACATCTCCTTCTAAATTGAGTAACGTTTATATGGAAACGAAAGGATATTCTTTTGGGACACGAGTTTCACCTGTCCGATGCACTATTCCTCCTTTAACGCATCCCTCGCTCCCTCACATTGACGAATTAACACAGAAATTGCGTCGTTATGAAATACTATGGGTTCTCTGACATCTCTATCTAAATTGAATAACGTTTATATGGATACGACTGGATATTCTTTTGGGACACGAGTTTCTCCTGTCCGATGCACTATTCCTCCTTTAACGCATCCCTCGCTCCCTCACATTGACTAATTAACACAGAAATTGCGTCGCTATGAAATACTATGGGTTCTATGACATCTCCTTCTAAATTGAGTAACGTTTATATGGAAACGAGAGGATATTCTTTTGGGACACGAGTTTCTCCTGTCCGATGCACTAATCCTCCTTTAACGTATCCCTCGCTCCCTCACGTTGACTTATTAACACAGAAATTGCGTCGCTATGAAATACTATGGGTTCTATGACATCACCTTCTAAATTGAGTAACGTTTATATGGAAAGGACAGGATATTCTTCTGGGACACGAGTTTCTCCTGTCCGATGCACTGTTCCTCCTTTAACGCATCCCACGCTCCCCCATATTGACTAATTAACTCAGTAAATGGCGTTGCTATAATATACTATGTGTTCTATGACATCTCCTTCTAAATTGAGAACGTTTATATGGAAACGACAGGATATTCTTTTGGGACACGAGTTTCTCCTGTCCGATGCACTATTCCTCCTTTAACGCATCCCTCGCTCCCTCACATTGACTATTTAACACAGAAATTGCGTCGCTTTGAAATACTATGGGTTCTATGACATCACTTTCTAAATTGAGTAACGTTTATATGGAAACGAATGGATATACTTTTGGGACACGAGTTTCTCCTGTCCGATGCACTATTCCTCCTTTAACGCATCCCTCGCTCCCTCATATTGACTAATTAACACAGAAATTGCGTCGCTATGAAATACTATTTGTTCTATGACATCTCATTCTAAATTGTGAAACATTTATATGGAAACGACAGGATATTCTTTTGGGACACGAGTTTCTCCTGTCCGATGCACTATTCCTTCTTTACTGCATCCCTGGCTCCCTCACATTGACTAATTAACACAGAAATTGCGTCGCTATGAAATACTATGTGCTCTATGACATCTCCTTCTAAATTGAGTAACGTTTATATGGAAATGACAGGATATTCTTTTGGGACACGAGTTTCTCCTGTCCGATGCACTATTCCTCCTTTAATGCATCAATCGCTCCCTCACACTGACGAATTAGCACAGAAATTGTGACGCTATGAAATACTATGGGTTCTATGTCATCTCCTTCTAAATTGAGTAACGTTTATATGGAAACGACAGGTTATCCTTTGGGACACGAGTTTCTCCTGTCCGATGCACTATTCCTCCTGTAACGCATCCCTCGCTCCTTCAGATTGACTAATTAACACAGAAATTGCGTCGCTATGAAATACTATGGATTCTATGACATCTCCTAAATTGAGTAACGTTTATATGGAAACGACAGGATATTCTTTTGGGACACCAGGTTCTCCTGTCCGATGCACTAATCCTCCTTTAACGTATCCCTCGCTCCCTCACATTGACTAATTAACACAGAAATTGCGTCGCTATGAAATACTATGTGTTCTATGACATCTCCTTCTAAATTGAGTAACGTTTATATGGAAAGGACAGGATATTCTTCTGGGACTCGAGTTTCTCCTGTCCGATGCACTATTCCTCCTTTAACGCATCCCTCGCTCCCTCACATTGACTAATTAACTCAGTAAATTGCGTCGCTATGAAATACTATGTGTTCTATGACATCTCCTTCTAAATTGAGTAACGTTTATATGGAAACTACAGGATATTCCTTTGGGACACGAGCTTCTCCTGTCCGATGCACTATTCCTCCTTTAACGCATCCCTCGCTCCCTCACATTGACTAATTAACACAGAAATTGCGTCGCTATGAAATACTATGTGTTCTATGACATCTCTTTCTAAATTGAGTAACGTTTATATGGAAACGACTGGATATTCTTTTGGGACACGTGTTTCTCCTGTCCGATGCACTATTCCTCCTTTAACGCATCCGTCGCTCAATGACATTGACTAATTAACACAGAAATTGCGTCGCTATGAAATACTATGTGTTCTATGACATCTCATTCTAAATTGAGAAACGTTTATATGGAAACGACAGGATATTCTTTTGGGACACGAGATAATCCTGTCCGATGCACCATTCCTTCTTTACTGCATCCCTGGCTCCCTCACATTGACTAATTAACACAGAAATTGCGCCGCTATGAAATACTATGTGCTCTATGACATCTCCTTCTAAATTGAGTAACGTTTATATGGATATGATAGGATATTCTTTTGGGACACGAGTTTCTCCTGTCCGATGCACTATTCCTCCTTTAGTGCATCAATCGCTCCCTCACATTGACGAATTAGCACAGAAATTGCGTCGTATATGGAAAGGTCAGGATATTGTTTTGGAACACGAGTTCCTCCTGTCCGATGCACTATTCCTCCTTTAACGCATCCCTCGCTCCCTCACATTGACTAATTAACACAGAAATTGCGTCGCTATGAAATACTATGGGTTCTATGACATCTCCTTCTAAATTGAGTAACGTTTATATGGAAAGGAGAGGATACTCTTTGGTAAACGAGTTTCTCCTGTCTGATGGACTATTCCTACTTTACTGCATCCCTCGCTCCCTCACATTGACTAATTAACACAGAAATTGCGTCGCTATGCAATACTATGGGTTCTACGACATCTCCTTCTAAATTGAGTAACGTTTATATGGAAACGACTGGATACTCTTTTGGGACACGAGTTTCTCCGGTCCGATGCACTATTCCTTCTTTAACGTATCCCTCGCTCCCTCACATTGACTAATTAACACAGAAATTGCGTCGCTATGAAATACTATGTGTTCTATGACATCTCCTTCTAAATTGAGTAACGTTTATATGGAAACGACAGGTTATCCTTTGGGACACGAGTTTCTCCTGTCCGATGCACTATTCCTCCTGTAACGCATCCCTCGCTCCTTCAGATTGACTAATTAACACAGAAATTGCGTCGCTATGAAATACTATGGATTCTATGACATCTCCTAAATTGAGTAACGTTTATATGGAAACGACAGGATATTCTTTTGGGACACCAGGTTCTCCTGTCCGATGCACTAATCCTCCTTTAACGTATCCCTCGCTCCCTCACATTGACTAATTAACACAGAAATTGCGTCGCTATGAAATACTATGTGTTCTATGACATCTCCTTCTAAATTGAGTAACGTTTATATGGAAAGGACAGGATATTCTTCTGGGACTCGAGTTTCTCCTGTCCAATGCACTATTCCTCCTTTAACGCATCCCTCGCTCCCTCACATTGACTAATTAACACAGAAATTGCGTCGCTATGAAATACTATGTGTTCTATGACATCTCCTTCTAAATTGAGTAACGTTTATATGGAAAGGACAGGATATTCTTCTGGGACTCGAGTTTCTCCTGTCCGATGCACTATTCCTCCTTTAACGCATCCCTCGCTCCTTCAGATTGACTAATTAACACAGAAATTGCGTCGCTATGAAATACTATGGATTCTATGACATCTCCTAAATTGAGTAACGTTTATATGGAAACGACAGGATATTCTTTTGGGACACGAGTTTCTCCTGTCCGATGCACTATTCCTCCTTTAATGCATCAATCGCTCCCTCACACTGACGAATTAGCACAGAAATTGTGACGCTATGAAATACTATGGGTTCTATGTCATCTCCTTCTAAATTGAGTAACGTTTATATGGAAACGACAGGTTATCCTTTGGGACACGAGTTTCTCCTGTCCGATGCACTATTCCTCCTGTAACGCATCCCTCGCTCCTTCAGATTGACTAATTAACACAGAAATTGCGTCGCTATGAAATACTATGGATTCTATGACATCTCCTAAATTGAGTAACGTTTATATGGAAACGACAGGATATTCTTTTGGGACACCAGGTTCTCCTGTCCGATGCACTAATCCTCCTTTAACGTATCCCTCGCTCCCTCACATTGACTAATTAACACAGAAATTGCGTCGCTATGAAATACTATGTGTTCTATGACATCTCCTTCTAAATTGAGTAACGTTTATATGGAAAGGACAGGATATTCTTCTGGGACTCGAGTTTCTCCTGTCCGATGCACTATTCCTCCTTTAACGCATCCCTCGCTCCCTCACATTGACTAATTAACTCAGTAAATTGCGTCGCTATGAAATACTATGTGTTCTATGACATCTCCTTCTAAATTGAGTAACGTTTATATGGAAACTACAGGATATTCCTTTGGGACACGAGCTTCTCCTGTCCGATGCACTATTCCTCCTTTAACGCATCCCTCGCTCCCTCACATTGACTAATTAACACAGAAATTGCGTCGCTATGAAATACTATGTGTTCTATGACATCTCTTTCTAAATTGAGTAACGTTTATATGGAAACGACTGGATATTCTTTTGGGACACGTGTTTCTCCTGTCCGATGCACTATTCCTCCTTTAACGCATCCGTCGCTCAATGACATTGACTAATTAACACAGAAATTGCGTCGCTATGAAATACTATGTGTTCTATGACATCTCATTCTAAATTGAGAAACGTTTATATGGAAACGACAGGATATTCTTTTGGGACACGAGATTATCCTGTCCGATGCACCATTCCTTCTTTACTGCATCCCTGGCTCCCTCACATTGACTAATTAACACAGAAATTGCGCCGCTATGAAATACTATGTGCTCTATGACATCTCCTTCTAAATTGAGTAACGTTTATATGGATATGATAGGATATTCTTTTGGGACACGAGTTTCTCCTGTCCGATGCACTATTCCTCCTTTAGTGCATCAATCGCTCCCTCACATTGACGAATTAGCACAGAAATTGCGTCGTATATGGAAAGGTCAGGATATTGTTTTGGAACACGAGTTCCTCCTGTCCGATGCACTATTCCTCCTTTAACGCATCCCTCGCTCCCTCACATTGACTAATTAACACAGAAATTGCGTCGCTATGAAATACTATGGGTTCTATGACATCTCCTTCTAAATTGAGTAACGTTTATATGGAAAGGAGAGGATACTCTTTGGTAAACGAGTTTCTCCTGTCTGATGGACTATTCCTACTTTACTGCATCCCTCGCTCCCTCACATTGACTAATTAACACAGAAATTGCGTCGCTATGCAATACTATGGGTTCTACGACATCTCCTTCTAAATAGAGTAACGTTTATATGGAAACGCCTTTATATTCTTTTGGGACACGAGTTTCTAAAGTCCGATGCTATATTCCTCCTTTAACGCATCCCTCGCTCCCTCACATTGACTAAGTAACACAGAAATTGCGTCGCTATGAAATACTATGGGTTCTACGACATCTCCTTCTAAATTGAGTAACGTTTATATGGAAACGACTGGATATTCTTTTGGGACTCGAGTTACTCGTGTCCGATGCACTATTCCTCCATTAACGCATCCCTCGCTCCCTCACATTGACGATTTAACACAGAAATTGCGTCGCTATGAAATACTATGTGTTCTATGACATCTCCTTCTAAATTGAGTAACGTTTATATGGAAACGACAGGATATTCTTTTGGGACACGAGTTTCTCCTGTCCGATGCACTATTCCTCCTTTAACGCATCCCTCGATCCTTCACATTGACTAATTAACACAGAAATTGCGTCGGTATGAAATACTATGGGTTCTATGACATCTCCTTCTAAATTGAGTAATGTTTATATGGAAAGGACAGGATATTCTTTTGGGACACGAGTTTCTCCCGTCCGATGCACTATTCCTCCTTGAACGCATCCCCCACTCCCTCAAATTGACTAATTAACACAGAAATTGCGTCGCTATGAAATATTATGGATACTATGACATCTCCTTCTAAATTGAGTAACGTTTATATGGAAACGACAGGATATTCTTTTGGGACACCAGGTTCTCCTGTCCGATGCACTAATCCTCCTTTAACGTATCCCTCGCTCCCTCACATTGACTAATTAACACAGAAATTGCGTCGCTATGAAATACTATGTGTTCTATGACATCTCCTTCTAAATTGAGTAACGTTTATATGGAAAGGACAGGATATTCTTCTGGGACACGAGTTTCTCCTGTCCGATGCACTATTCCTCCTTTAACGCATCCCTCGCTCCCTCACATTGACTAATTAACTCAGTAAATTGCGTCGCTATGAAATACTATGTGTTCTATGACATCTCCTTCTAAATTGAGTAACGTTTATATGGAAACGACAGGATATTCCTTTGGGACACGAGTTTCTCCTGTCCGATGCACTATTCCTCCTTTAACGCATCCCTCGCTCCCTCACATTGACTAATTAACACAGAAATTGCGTCGCTATGAAATACTATTGGTTCTATGACATCTCTTTCTAAATTGAGTAACGTTTATATGGAAACGACTGGATATTCTTTTGGGGCACGTGTTTCTCCTGTCCGATGCACTATTCCTCCTTTAACGCATCCGTCGCTCAATGACATTGACTAATTAACACAGAAATTGCGTCGCTATGAAATACTATGTGTTCTATGACATCTCATTCTAAATTGAGAAACGTTTATATGGAAACGACAGGATATTCTTTTGGGACACGTGATTCTCCTGTCCGATGCACCATTCCTTCTTTACTGCATCCCTGGCTCCCTCACATTGACTAATTAACACAGAAATTGCGTCGCTATGAAATACTATGTGCTCTATGACATCTCCTTCTAAATTGAGTAGCGTTTATATGGAAATGATAGGATATTCTTTTGGGACACGAGTTTCTCCTGTCCGATGCACTATTCCTCCTTTAGTGCATCAATCGCTCCCTCACATTGACGAATTAGCACAGAAATTGCGTCGTATATGGAAAGGTCAGGATATTCTTTTGGAACACGAGTTCCTCCTGTCCGATGCACTATTCCTCCTTTAACGCATCCCTCGCTCCCTCACATTGACTAATTAACACAGAAATTGCGTCGCTATGAAATACTATGGGTTCTATGACATCTCCTTCTAAATTGAGTAACGTTTATATGGAAAGGAGAGGATACTCTTTGGTAAACGAGTTTCTCCTGTCTGATGCACTATCCCTACTTTACTGCATCCCTCGCTCCCTCACATTGACTAATTAACACAGAAATTGCGTCGCTATGCAATACTATGGGTTCTACGACATCTCCTTCTAAATTGAGTAACGTTTATATGGAAACGACTGGATACTCTTTTGGGACACGAGTTTCTCCGGTCCGATGCACTATTCCTTCTTTAACGGATCCCTCGCTCCCTCACATTGACTAATTAACACAGAAATTGCGTCGCTATGAAATACTATGGGTTCTACGACATCTCCTTCTAAATACAGTAACGTTTATATGGAAACGCCTGGATATTCTTTTGGGACACGAGTTTCTAAAGTCCGATGCTATATTCCTCCTTTAACGCATCCCTCGCTCCCTCACATTGACTAAGTAACACAGAAATTGCGTCGCTATGAAATACTATGGGTTCTACGACATCTCCTTCTAAATTGAGTAACGTTTATATGGAAACGACTGGATATTCTTTTGGGACTCGAGTTACTCGTGTCCGATGCACTATTCCTCCATTAACGCATCCCTCGCTCCCTCACATTGACGATTTAACACAGAAATTGCGTCGCTATGAAATACTATGTGTTCTATGACATCTCCTTCTAAATTGAGTAACGTTTATATGGAAATGACAGGATATTCTTTTAGGACATGAGTTTCTCCTGTCCGATGCACTATTCCTCCTTTAACGCATCCCTCGCTCCCTCACATTGACGAATTAACACAGAGATTGCGTCGCTATGTAATACTATGGGTCCTATGACATCTCCTTCAAAATTGAGTAACGTTTAATTGGAAACGACAGGATATTTTTTGGGACACGAGTTTCTCCTGTCCGATGCACTATTCCTCCTTTAACGCATTCCTCGCTCCCTCACATTGACTAATTAACACAGAAATTGCGTCGCTATGAAATTCTATGGGTTCTATGACATCTCCTTCTAAATTGAGTAACGTTTATAATGTAACGACACGATATTGTTTTGGGGCACGAGTTTCTCCTGTCCATTGCACTATTCCTCCTTTAACGCATCCCTCGCTCCCTCACATTGACGAATTAACACCGAAATTGCGTCGCTATGAAATGCTATGGGTACTATGACATCTCCTTCTAAATTGAGTATCGTTTATATGGAAAGGATTGGATATTCTTTTGGGACACGAGTTTCGACTGTCCGATGCACTATTCCTCCTTTAACGCATCCCTCGGTCCCTCACATTGACGAATTAACACAGAAATTGCGTCGCTATGAAATACTATGTGTCCGATGACATCTCCTTCTAAATTGAGTAACGTTTATATGGAAACGAAAGGATATTCTTTTGGGACACGAGTTTCACCTGTCCGATGCACTATTCCTCCTTTAACGCATCCCTCGCTTCCTCACATTGACGAATTAACACAGAAATTGCGTCGCTATGAAATACTATGGGTTCTCTGACATCTCTATCTAAATTGAATAACGTTTATATGGATACGACTGGATATTCTTTTGGGACACGAGTTTCTCCTGTCCGATGCACTATTCCTCCTTTAACGCATCCCTCGCTCCCTCACATTGACTAATTAACACAGAAATTGCGTCGCTATGAAATACTATGGGTTCTATGACATCTCCTTCTAAATTGTGTAACGTTTATATGGAAACGAGAGGATATTCTTTTGGGACACGAGTTTCTCCTGTCCGATGCACTAATCCTCCTTTAACGTATCCCTCGCTCCCTCACGTTGACTTATTAACACAGAAATTGCGTCGCTATGAAATACTATGGGTTCTATGACATCTCCTTCTAAATTGAGTAACGTTTATATGGAAAGGACAGGATATTCTTCTGGGACACGAGTTTCTCCTGTCCGATGCACTGTTCCTCCTTTAACGCATCCATCGCTCCCCCATACTGACTAATTAACTCAGTAAATGGCGTTGCTATAATATACTATGTGTTCTATGACATCTCCTTCTAAATTGAGAACGTTTATATGGAAACGACAGGATATTCTTTTGGGACACGAGTTTCTCCTGTCCGATGCACTATTCCTCCTTTAACGCATCCCTCGCTCCCTCACATTGACTATTTAACACAGAAATTGCGTCGCTATGAAATACTATGGGTTCTATGACATCACTTTCTAAATTGAGTAACGTTTATATGGAAACGAATGGATATACTTTTGGGACACGAGTTTCTCCTGTCCGATGCACTATTCCTCCTTTAACGCATCCCTCGCTCCCTCATATTGACTAATTAACACAGAAATTGCGTCGCTATGAAATACTATTTGTTCTATGACATCTCATTCTAAATTGTGAAACATTTATATGGAAACGACAGGATATTCTTTTGGGACACGAGTTTCTCCTGTATGATGCACTATTCCTTCTTTACTGCATCCCTGGCTCCCTCACATTGACTAATTAACACAGAAATTGCGTCGCTATGAAATACTATGTGCTCTATGACATCTCCTTCTAAATTGAGTAACGTTTATATGGAAATGACAGGATATTCTTTTGGGACACGAGTTTCTCCTGTCCGATGCACTATTCCTCCTTTAATGCATCAATCGCTCCCTCACACTGACGAATTAGCACAGAAATTGTGTCGCTATGAAATACTATGGGTTCTATGTCATCTCCTTCTAAATTGAGTAACGTTTATATGGAAACGACAGGTTATCCTTTTGGGACACGAGTTTCTCCTGTCCGATGCACTATTCCTCCTGTAACGCATCCCTCGCTCCTTCAGATTGTCGAATTAGCACAGAAATTGCGTCGCTATTTAATACTATGGGTTCTATAACATCTCCTCCTAAATTGAGTAACGTTTATATGGAAACGACAGGATAATCTTTTGGGACACGAGTTTCCCCTGTCCGATGCACTATTCCTCCTTTAACGCATCCCTCGCTCCCTCACATTGACAAATTAACACAGAAATTGCGTCGCTATGAAATACTATGGGTTCTATGACATCTCCTTCTAAATTGAGTAACGTTTATATGGAAACGACAGGATATTCTTTTGGGACACGAGTTTCTCCTGTCCGATGCACTATTCCTCCTTTGACGCATCCCTCGCTCCCTCACATTGACGAATTAACACAGAAATTGCGTCGCTATGAAATAATATGGTTTCTACGACATCTCCTTCTAAATTGAGTAACGTTTATATGGAAACGACAGGATATTTTTTGGGACACGAGTTTCTCCGGTCCGATGCACTATTCCTCCTTTAACGCATTCCTCGCTCCCTCACATTGACTAATTAACACGGAAATTGCGTCGCTATGAAATACTATGGGTTCTATGACATCTCCTTCTAAATTGAGTAACGTTTATATGGAAACGACAGGATATTCATTTGGGACTCGAGTTTCTCCTGTCCGATGCACTATTCCTCCTTTAACGCATCCCTCGCTCCCTCACATTGACTAATTAACACAGAAATTGCGTCGCCATGAAATACTATGGGTTCTACGACATCTCCTTCTAAATTGAGTAACATTTATATGGAAACGACTGGATATTCTTTTGGGACACGAGTTTCTCCTGTCCGATGCACTATTCCTCCTTTGACGCATCCCTCGCTCCCTCACATTGACGAATTAACACAGAAATTGCGTCGCTATGAAATAATATGGGTTCTACGACATCTCCTTCTAAATTGAGCAACGTTTATATGGAAACGACTGGATATTCTTTTGGGACACGAGTTTCTCCTGTCTGATGCACTATTCCTACTTTACTGCATCCCTCGCTCCCTCACATTGACTAATTAACACAGAAATTGCGTCGCTATGCAATACTATGGGTTCTACGACATCTCCTTCTAAATTGAGCAACGTTTATATGGAAACGACAGGATACTGTTTTGGGACACGAGTTTCTCCGGTCCGATGCACTATTCCTTCATTAACGGATCCCTCGCTCCCTCACATTGACTAATTAACACAGAAATTGCGTCGCTATGAAATACTATGGGTTCTATGACATCTCCTTCTAAATAGAGTATCGTTTATATTGGAACGCCTGGATATTCTTTTGGGACACGAATTTCTAAAGTCCGATGCTCTATTCCTCCTTCAACGCATCCCTCGCTCCCTCACATTGACGAATTAACACTGAAATTGCGTCGCTATGAAATACTATGTGTTCGATGACATCTCCTTCTAAATTGAGTAACGTTTATATGGAAACGAAAGGATATTCTTTTGGGACACGTGTTTCACCTGTCCGATGCACTATTCCTCCTTTAACGCATCCCTCGCTCCCTCACATTGACGAATTAACACAGAAATTGCGTCGCTATGAAATACTATGGGTTCTATGACATCTCTATCTAAATTGAGTAACGTTTATATGGAAACGATAGGATATTTTTTGGGACACGTGTTTCTCCTGTCCGATGCACTATTCCTTCTTTACTGCATCCCTCGCTCCCTCACATTGACTAATTAACACAGAAATTGCGTCGCTATGAAATACTATTGTTTCTACGACATCTCCTTCTATGTTTAGTAACGTTCATATGGAAACGACTGGATATTCTTTTGGACACGAGTTTCTCCTGTTCGATGCACTATTCCTCCTTTAACGCATTCCTCGCTCCCTCACATTGACTAATTAACACGGAAATTGAGTCGCTATGAAATACTATGGGTTCTATGACATCTCCTTCTAAATTAGATAACGTTTATATGGAAACGACAGTTTATTCTTTTGGGACACGAGTTTCTCCTGTCCAATGCACTATTCCTTCTTTACTGCATCCCTCGCTCCCTCACATTGACTAATTAACATAGAAATTGCGTCGCCATGAAATACTATGTGTTCTACGACATCTCCTACTAAATTGAGTAACGTGTATATGGAAACGACAGGATACTCTTTTGGGACACGAGTTTCTCCGTCCGATGCACTATTCCTTCTTTAACGGATCCCTCGCTCCCTCACATTGACTAATTAACACAGAAATTGCGTCGCTAGGAAATACTATGGGTTCTATGACATCTCCTTCTAAATAGAGTATCGTTTATATGGAAACGCCTGGATATTCTTTTGGGACACGAGTTTCTAAAGTCCGATGCTCTATTCCTCCTTTAACGCATCCCTCGCTCCCTCACATTGACGAATTAACACTGAAATTGCGTCGCTATGAAATACTATGGGTTCTTCGACATCTCCTTCTAAATTGAGTAACATTTATGTGGAAACGACTGGATATTCTTTTGGGGCACGAGTTTCTCCTGTCCGATGCACTATTCCTTCTTTACTGCATGCCTCGCTCCCTCACATTGACTAAGTAACACAGAGATTGCGTCGCTATGATATACTATGGGTTCTACGACATCTCCTTCTAAATTGAGTAACGTTTATATGGAAACGACTGGATATCCTTTTGGGACACGAGTTACTCGTGTCCGATGCACTATTCCTCCATTAACGCATCCCTCGCTCCCTCACATTGATTATTTAACACAGAAATTGCGTCGCTATGAAATACTATGTGTTCTATGACATCTCCTTCTAAATTGAGTAACGTTTACATGGAAATGACAGGACATTCTTTTAGGACACGAGTTTCTCCTGCCCGATGCACTATTCCTCCTTTAACGCATCCCTCGCTCCCTCACATTGACGAATTAACACAGAGATTGCATCGCTATGAAATACTATGGGTTCTATGACATCTCCTTCAAAATTGAGTAACGTTTAAATGGAAACGACAGGATATTTTTTGGGACACGAGTTTCTCCTGTCCGATGCACTATTCCTCCTTTAACGCATTCCTCGCTCCCTCACATTGACTAATTAACACAGAAATTGCGTCGCTATGAAATACTATGGGTTCTATGACATCTTCTAAATTGAGTAACGTTTATATGGTAACGACTGGATATTCTTTTGGGACACGAGCTTCTCCTGTTAATTGCACTATTCCTCCTTTAACGCATCCCTCGCTCCCTCACATTGACTAATTAACACAGAAATTGCGTTGCTATGAAATGCTATGGGTACTATGACATCTCCTTCTAAATTGAGTAACGTTTATATGGAAAGGACTGGATATTCTAATGGGACACGAGTTTCTCCTGTCCGATGCACTATTCCTCCTTCAACGCATCCCTCGCTCCCTCACATTGACTAATTAACACAGAAATTGCGTCGCTATGAAATACTATGTGTTCGATGACATCTCCTTCTAAATTGAGTAACGTTTATATGGAAACGAAAGGATATTCTTTTGGGACACGAGTTTCACCTGTCCGATGCACTATTCCTCCTTTAACGCATCCCTCGCTCCCTCACATTGACGAATTAACACAGAAATTGCGTCGCTATGAAATACTATGGGTTCTATGACATCTCTATCTAAATTGAGTAACGTTTATATGGAAACGACAGGATATTCTTTTGGGACACGAGTTTCTCCTGTCCGATGCACTATTCCTTCTTTACTGCAAATCTCGCTCCCTCACATTGACTAATTAACACAGAAATTCCGTCGCTATGAAATACTATGGTTTCTACGACATCTCCTTCTAAGTTTAGTAACGTTCATATGGAAACGACTGGATATTCTTTTGGACACGAGTTTCTCCTGTCCGATGCACTATTCCTCCTTTAACGCATCCCTCGCTCCCCCACATTGACGAATTTACACAGAAATTGCGTCGATATGCATTACTATGGGTTCTACGACTTCTCCTTCTAAATTGAGTAACGTTTATATGGAAACGACAGGATATTCTTTTGGGACACGAGTTTCTACTGTCCGATGCACTATTCCTCCTTTAACGCATCCCTCGCTCCCTCACATTGACGAATTAACACTGAAATTGCGTCACTATGAAATACTATGGGTTCTATGACATCTCCTTCTAAATTGAGTAACATTTATATGGAAACGACTGGATATTCTTTTGGGACACGAGTTTCTCCTGTCTGATGCACTATTCCTTCTTAACTGCATCCCTCGCTCCCTCACATTGACTAATTAACACAGAAATTGGGTCGCTATGAAAGACTATGGGTTCTATGACATCTCCTTCTAAATTGAGTAACGTTTATATGGAAACGACAGCATATTCTTTTGGGGCACGATTTTCTCCTGTCCGATGCACTATTCCTCCTTTAACGCATCCCTCGCTCCGTCACATTGACGAATTAACACAAAAATTGCGTCGCTATGAAATACTTTGGGTTCTACGACATCTCCTTCTAAATTGAGTAACGTTTATATGGAAACGACAGGATATTCTTTTGGGACACGAATTTCTCCTGTCCGATGCACTATTCCTTCTTTACTGCATCCCTCGCTCCCTCACATTGACTAATTAACACGGAAATTGCGTCGCTATGAAATACTATGGGTTCTATGACATCTCTTTCTAAATTGAGTAACGTTTATATGGAAACGAAAGGATATTCTTTAGGGACACGAGTTTCTCCTGTCCGATGCACTATTCCTACTTTACTGCATCCCTCGCTCCCTGACATCGACTACTTAACACAGAAATAGCGTCGCTATGAAATACTGTGGGTTCTATGACATCTCCTTTTAAATTGAGTAACTTTTATATGGAAACGACTGGATATTCTTTTGGGACACGAGTTTCTCCTGTCTGATGCACTATTCCTCCTTTAACGTATCCCTCGCTCCCTCACATTGACTAATTAACACAGAAATTGCGTCGCTATATAATACTATTGGTTCTATGACATCTCTTTCTAAATTGAGTAACGTTTATATGGAAACAACTGGATATTCTTTTGGGACACGAGTTTCTCCTGTCTGATGCACTATTCCTTCTTTACTGCATCCCTCGCTCCCTCACATTGACTAATTAACACAGAAATTGCGTCGCTATGTAATACTATGGGTTCTACGACATCTCCTTCTAAATAGAGTAACGTTTATATGGAAACGCCTGGATATTCTTTTGGGACACGAGTTTCTCCTGTCCGATGCACTACTCCTCCTTTAACGCATCCCTCGCTCCCTCACATTGACGAATTAACACAGAAATTGCGTCACTATGAAATACTATGTGTTCTACGACATCTCCTTCTAAATTGAGCAACGTTTATAAGGAAACGACAAGGTAATGTTTTGGGACACAAGTTTCTCCTGTCCGTTGCACTATTCCTCCTTTAACGTATCCCTCGCTCCCTCACATTGACTAATTAACACAGATATTGCGTCGCTATGAAATACTATGGGTTCTATGACATCTCCTTCTAAATTGAGTGACATTTATATGGAAACGACTTAATATTCTTTTGGGACACGAGTTTCTCCTGTCCGATGCACTATTCCTTCTTTACTGCATCCCTCGCTCCCTAACACTGATAAATTAACACAGACATTGCGTCGCTATGAAATACTATGGGTTCTACGACATCTCCTTCTAAATTGAGCAACGTTTATATGGAAACGACTGGATATTCTTTTGGGACACGAGTTTCTCCCGTCCGATGCACTATTCCTTCTTTACTGCATCCCTCGCACCCTCACATTGACGAATTAACACAGAAATTGCGTCGCAATGAAATACTACGGGTTCTATGACATCTCCTTCTAAATTGAGTAACGTTTATATGGAAACGACAGGAAATTCTTTTGGGACACGAGTTTCTCCTGTCCGATGCACTATTCCTCCTTTAACGCATCCCTTGCTCCCTCACATTGACTAATTAACACAGAAATTGCGTCGCTATGACAAACTATGTGTTCTATGACATCTCATTCTAAATTGAGTAACGTTTACATAGAAACGACTGGATATTCTTTTGGGACACGAGTTTCTCCTGTCCGATGCACCTTTCCTCCTTTAACGCATCCCTCGCTCCCTCACATTGACGAATTATCACAGAAATTGCGTCGCAATGAAATACTATGGGTTCTACGACATCTCCTTCTATATTGAGTAACGTTTATATGGAAACGACTGGATATTCTTTTGGGACACGAGTTTCTCCTGTCGGATGCACTATTCCCCCTTTAACGCATCCCTCGCTGCCTCACATTGACTAATTAACACAGAAATTGCGTCGCTATGAAATACTATGGGTTCTACGACATCTCTTTCTAAATTGAGTAACGTTTATATGGAAACGACAGGATATTCTTTAGGGGCACGAGTTTCTCCTGTCCGATGCACAATTCCTTCTTTACTGCATCCCTCGTTCCCCCACTTTGACTAATTAACACAGAAATTGCGTCGCTATGAAATACTGTGTGTTGTATGACATCTCCTTCTAAATTGAGTAACGTTTCTATGGATACGACTGGATATTCTTTTGGGACACGAGTTTCTCCTATCCGATGCCCTATTCCTCCTTTAACGCATCCCTCGCTCCCTCACATTGACTAATTACCACATAAATTGCGTCGCTATGAAATACTATGTGTTCTATGACATCTCTTTCTAAATTGAGTAACGTTTATATGTAAAAGCCTGGATATTCTTTTGGGACACGAGTTTCTCCTGTCCGATGCACTATTCCTTCTTTACTGCAGCCCTCGCTCCCTCACATTGACTAATTAACACAGAAATTGCGTCGCTATGATATACACTGGGTTCTATGACATCTCCTTCTAAATTGAGTAACGTTTATATGGAAACGACTGGATATTCTTTTGTGACACGAGTTTCTCCTGTCCGATGCACTATTCCTCTTTTAACGCATCCCTCGCTGCCTCAAATTGACTAATTAACACAGAAATTGCGTCGCTATGAAATACTATGGGTTCTATGACACCTCTTTCTATATTGAGTAACGTTTATATGGAAACGACTGGATATTCTTTTTGGACACGAGTTTCTGCTGTCCGATGCACTATTCGTTCTTTACTGCAACCCTCGCTCCCTCACATTGACTAATTAACACAGAAATTGCGTCGCTATGAAATACTATGGGTTCTACGACATCTCATTCTAAATTGAGCAACTTTTATATGGAAACGACAGGATATTCTTTTGGGACACGAGTTTCTCCTGTTCGATGCACTATTCCTCCTTTAACGCATCCCTCGCTCCCTCACATTGACTAATTAACACAGAAATTGCGTCTCTATGAAATACTATGGGTTCTATGACATCTCCTCCTAAATTGAGTAACGTTTATATGGAAACGACAGGATATTCTTTTGGGACACGAGTTTCTCCTGTCCGATGCACTATTCCTCCTTTAACGCATCCCTCGCTCCCTCACATTAACGAATTAACACAGAAATTGAGTCGCTATGAAATACCATGTGTTCTATGACATCTCCTTCTAAATTGAGTAACGTTTCTATGGCAACGACTGGATATTCTTTTGGGACAGGAGTTTCTCCAGTCTGATGCACTATTCCTCCTTTAACGCATCCCTCGCTCACCTCACATTGACTAACTAAGACAGAAATTGCGTCGCTATGAAATACTATGTGTTCTATGACATCTCCTTCTAAATTGAGTAACGTTTATATGGAAACGACAGGATATTCTTTTGGGACACGAGTTTCTCCTGTCCGATGCACTATTCCTCCTTTAACGCATCCCTCGCTCCCTCACATTGACTAATTAACACAGAAATTGCGTCGCTATGAAATACTATTTGTTCTATGACATCTCGTTCTAAATAGAGTAACGTTAATAGGGAAACGCCTGGATATTCTTTTGGGACACGAGTTTCTCCTGTCCGATGCTCTATTCCTCCTTTAACGCATCCCTCGCTCCCTCACATTGACGAATTAACACTGAAATTGCGTCTCTATGAAATACTATGGGTTCTATGACATCTCCTCCTAAATTGAGTAACGTTTATATGGAAACGACAGGATATTCTTTTGGGACACGAGTTTCTCCTGTCCGATGCACTATTCCTCCTTTAACGCATCCCTCGCTCCCTCACATTAACGAATTAACACAGAAATTGAGTCGCTATGAAATACCATGTGTTCTATGACATCTCCTTCTAAATTGAGTAACGTTTCTATGGCAACGACTGGATATTCTTTTGGGACAGGAGTTTCTCCAGTCTGATGCACTATTCCTCCTTTAACGCATCCCTCGCTCACCTCACATTGACTAACTAAGACAGAAATTGCGTCGCTATGAAATACTATGGGTTCTATGACATCTCTTTCAAATTGAGTAACGTTTATATGGAAACCACAGGATATTCTTTAGGGACACGAGTTTCTCCTGTCCGATGCACTATTCTTTCTTTACTGCATCCCTCGCTCCCGCACTTCAACTAATTAACACAGAAATAGCGTCGCTATGAAATACTGTGGGTTGTATGACTTCTCCTTCTAAATTGAGTAACGTTTATATGGAAACGACTGGATATCCTTTTGGGGCACGAGTTTCTCCTGTCCGATGCACTATTCCTCCTTTAACGCATTCCTCGCTCCCTCACATTGACTAATTAACACAGAAATTGCGTCGCTATGAAATACTATGTGTTCTATGACATCTCTTTCCAAATTGAGTAACGTTTATATGGAAAAGACTGAATATTCTTTTGGGACACGAGTTTCTCCTGTCCGATGCACTATACCTTCTTTACTGCAGGCCTCGTTCCCTCACATTGACTAATTAACACAGAAATTGCGTCACTATGAAATACTATGGGTTGTACGACATCTCCTTCTATATTGAGTAACGTTTATATGGAAACGACTGGATATTCTTTTGGGACACGAGTTACTACGGTCCGATGCACTATTCCTCCTTTAACGCATCCCTCGCTCCCTCACATTGACTAATTAACACAGAAATTGCGTCGCCAGGAAATACTGTGGGTTCTATGACATCTCCTTCTAAATTGAGTAACGTTTATATGGAAACGCTTGGATATTCTTTCGGGACACGAGTTTCTCCTGTCCGATGCACTATTCCTCCTTTAACGCATCCCTCGCACCCTCACATTGACGAATTAACACTGAAATTGCGTCGCTATGAAATACTATGGGTTCTTTGACATCTCCTTCTACATTGAGTAACATTTATATGGAAACGACTGGATATTCTTTTGGGACACGAGTTTCTCCTGTCGGATGCACTATTCCCCCTTTAACGCATCCCTCGCTGCCTCACATTGACTAATTAACACAGAAATTGCGTCGCTATGAAATACTATGGGTTCTACGACACCTCTTTCTATATTGAGTAACGTTTATATGGAAACGACTGGATATTCTTTTTGGAAACGAGTTTCTGCTGTCCGATGCACTATTCGTTCTTTACTGCAACCCTCGCTCCCTCACATTGACTAATTAACACAGAAATTGCGTCGCTATGAAATACTATGGGTTCTACGACATCTCATTCTAAATTGAGCAACTTTTATATGGAAACGACAGGATATTCTTTTGGGACACGAGTTTCTCCTGTTCGATGCACTATTCCTCCTTTAACGCATCCCTCGCTCCCTCACATTGACTAATTATCACAGAAATTGCGTCTCTATGAAATACTATGGGTTCTATGACATCTCCTCCTAAATTGAGTAACGTTTATATGGAAACGACAGGATATTCTTTTGGGACACGAGTTTCTCCTGTCCGATGCACTATTCCTCCTTTAACGCATCCCTCGCTCCCTCACATTAACGAATTAACACAGAAATTGAGTCGCTATGAAATACCATGTGTTCTATGACATCTCCTTCTAAATTGAGTAACGTTTCTATGGCAACGACTGGATATTCTTTTGGGACAGGAGTTTCTCCAGTCTGATGCACTATTCCTCCTTTAACGCATCCCTCGCTCACCTCACATTGACTAACTAAGACAGAAATTGCGTCGCTATGAAATACTATGTGTTCTATGACATCTCCTTCTAAATTGAGTAACGTTTATATGGAAACGACAGGATATTCTTTTGGGACACGAGTTTCTCCTGTCCGATGCACTATTCCTCCTTTAACGCATCCCTCGCTCCCTCACATTGACTAATTAACACAGAAATTGCGTCGCTATGAAATACTATTTGTTCTATGACATCTCGTTCTAAATAGAGTAACGTTAATAGGGAAACGCCTGGATATTCTTTTGGGACACGAGTTTCTCCTGTCCGATGCTCTATTCCTCCTTTAACGCATCCCTCGCTCCCTCACATTGACGAATTAACACTGAAATTGCGTCTCTATGAAATACTATGGGTTCTATGACATCTCCTCCTAAATTGAGTAACGTTTATATGGAAACGACAGGATATTCTTTTGGGACACGAGTTTCTCCTGTCCGATGCACTATTCCTCCTTTAACGCATCCCTCGCTCCCTCACATTAACGAATTAACACAGAAATTGAGACGCTATGAAATACCATGTGTTCTATGACATCTCCTTCTAAATTGAGTAACGTTTCTATGGCAACGACTGGATATTCTTTTGGGACAGGAGTTTCTCCAGTCTGATGCACTATTCCTCCTTTAACGCATCCCTCGCTCACCTCACATTGACTAACTAAGACAGAAATTGCGTCGCTATGAAATACTATGGGTTCTATGACATCTCTTTCTAAATTGAGTAACGTTTATATGGAAACCACAGGATATTCTTTAGGGACACGAGTTTCTCCTGTCCGATGCACTATTCTTTCTTTACTGCATCCCTCGCTCCCGCACTTCAACTAATTAACACAGAAATAACGTCGCTATGAAATACTGTGGGTTGTATGACTTCTCCTTCTAAATTGAGTAACGTTTATATGGAAACGACTGGATATCCTTTTGGGGCACGAGTTTCTCCTGTCCGATGCACTATTCCTCCTTTAACGCATTCCTCGCTCCCTCACATTGACTAATTAACACAGAAATTGCGTCGCTATGAAATACTATGTGTTCTATGACATCTCTTTCCAAATTGAGTAACGTTTATATGGAAAAGACTGAATATTCTTTTGGGACACGAGTTTCTCCTGTCCGATGCACTATTCCTTCTTTACTGCAGGCCTCGTTCCCTCACATTGACTAATTAACACAGAAATTGCGTCACTATGAAATACTATGGGTTGTACGACATCTCCTTCTATATTGAGTAACGTTTATATGGAAACGACTGGATATTCTTTTGGGACACGAGTTACTACGGTCCGATGCACTATTCCTCCTTTAACGCATCCCTCGCTCCCTCACATTGACTAATTAACACAGAAATTGCGTCGCCAGGAAATACTGTGGGTTCTATGACATCTCCTTCTAAATTGAGTAACGTTTATATGGAAACGCTTGGATATTCTTTCGGGACACGAGTTTCTCCTGTCCGATGCACTATTCCTCCTTTAACGCATCCCTCGCACCCTCACATTGACGAATTAACACTGAAATTGCGTCGCTATGAAATACTATGGGTTCTTTGACATCTCCTTCTACATTGAGTAACATTTATATGGAAACGACTGGATATTCTTTTGGGACACGAGTTTCTCCTGTCGGATGCACTATTCCCCCTTTAACGCATCCCTCGCTGCCTCACATTGACTAATTAACACAGAAATTGCGTCGCTATGAAATACTATGGGTTCTACGACACCTCTTTCTATATTGAGTAACGTTTATATGGAAACGACTGGATATTCTTTTTGGAAACGAGTTTCTGCTGTCCGATGCACTATTCGTTCTTTACTGCAACCCTCGCTCCCTCACATTGACTAATTAACACAGAAATTGCGTCGCTATGAAATACTATGGGTTCTACGACATCTCTTTCTAAATTGAGCAACTTTTATATGGAAACGACAGGATATTCTTTTGGGACACGAGTTTCTCCTGTTCGATGCACTATTCCTCCTTTAACGCATCCCTCGCTCCCTCACATTGACTAATTAACACAGAAATTGCGTCTCTATGAAATACTATGGGTTCTATGACATCTCCTCCTAAATTGAGTAACGTTTATATGGAAACGACAGGATATTCTTTTGGGACACGAGTTTCTCCTGTCCGATGCACTATTCCTCCTTTAACGCATCCCTCGCTCCCTCACATTAACGAATTAACACAGAAATTGAGTCGCTATGAAATACCATGTGTTCTATGACATCTCCTTCTAAATTGAGTAACGTTTCTATGGCAACGACTGGATATTCTTTTGGGACAGGAGTTTCTCCAGTCTGATGCACTATTCCTCCTTTAACGCATCCCTCGCTCACCTCACATTGACTAACTAAGACAGAAATTGCGTCGCTATGAAATACTATGTGTTCTATGACATCTCCTTCTAAATTGAGTAACGTTTATATGGAAACGACAGGATATTCTTTTGGGACACGAGTTTCTCCTGTCCGATGCACTATTCCTCCTTTAACGCATCCCTCGCTCCCTCACATTGACTAATTAACACAGAAATTGCGTCGCTATGAAATACTATTTGTTCTATGACATCTCGTTCTAAATAGAGTAACGTTAATAGGGAAACGCCTGGATATTCTTTTGGGACACGAGTTTCTCCTGTCCGATGCTCTATTCCTCCTTTAACGCATCCCTCGCTCCCTCACATTGACGAATTAACACTGAAATTGCGTCTCTATGAAATACTATGGGTTCTATGACATCTCCTCCTAAATTGAGTAACGTTTATATGGAAACGACAGGATATTCTTTTGGGACACGAGTTTCTCCTGTCCGATGCACTATTCCTCCTTTAACGCATCCCTCGCTCCCTCACATTAACGAATTAACACAGAAATTGAGTCGCTATGAAATACCATGTGTTCTATGACATCTCCTTCTAAATTGAGTAACGTTTCTATGGCAACGACTGGATATTCTTTTGGGACAGGAGTTTCTCCAGTCTGATGCACTATTCCTCCTTTAACGCATCCCTCGCTCACCTCACATTGACTAACTAAGACAGAAATTGCGTCGCTATGAAATACTATGGGTTCTATGACATCTCTTTCTAAATTGAGTAACGTTTATATGGAAACCACAGGATATTCTTTAGGGACACGAGTTTCTCCTGTCCGATGCACTATTCTTTCTTTACTGCATCCCTCGCTCCCGCACTTCAACTAATTAACACAGAAATAGCGTCGCTATGAAATACTGTGGGTTGTATGACTTCTCCTTCTAAATTGAGTAACGTTTATATGGAAACGACTGGATATCCTTTTGGGGCACGAGTTTCTCCTGTCCGATGCACTATTCCTCCTTTAACGCATTCCTCGCTCCCTCACATTGACTAATTAACACAGAAATTGCGTCGCTATGAAATACTATGTGTTCTATGACATCTCTTTCCAAATTGAGTAACGTTTATATGGAAAAGACTGAATATTCTTTTGGGACACGAGTTTCTCCTGTCCGATGCACTATTCCTTCTTTACTGCAGGCCTCGTTCCCTCACATTGACTAATTAACACAGAAATTGCGTCACTATGAAATACTATGGGTTGTACGACATCTCCTTCTATATTGAGTAACGTTTATATGGAAACGACTGGATATTCTTTTGGGACACGAGTTACTACGGTCCGATGCACTATTCCTCCTTTAACGCATCCCTCGCTCCCTCACATTGACTAATTAACACAGAAATTGCGTCGCCAGGAAATACTGTGGGTTCTATGACATCTCCTTCTAAATTGAGTAACGTTTATATGGAAACGCTTGGATATTCTTTCGGGACACGAGTTTCTCCTGTCCGATGCACTATTCCTCCTTTAACGCATCCCTCGCACCCTCACATTGACGAATTAACACTGAAATTGCGTCGCTATGAAATACTATGGGTTCTTTGACATCTCCTTCTACATTGAGTAACATTTATATGGAAACGACTGGATATTCTTTTGGGACACGAGTTTCTCCTGTCGGATGCACTATTCCCCCTTTAACGCATCCCTCGCTGCCTCACATTGACTAATTAACACAGAAATTGCGTCGCTATGAAATACTATGGGTTCTACGACACCTCTTTCTATATTGAGTAACGTTTATATGGAAACGACTGGATATTCTTTTTGGAAACGAGTTTCTGCTGTCCGATGCACTATTCGTTCTTTACTGCAACCCTCGCTCCCTCACATTGACTAATTAACACAGAAATTGCGTCGCTATGAAATACTATGGGTTCTACGACATCTCATTCTAAATTGAGCAACTTTTATATGGAAACGACAGGATATTCTTTTGGGACACGAGTTTCTCCTGTTCGATGCACTATTCCTCCTTTATCGCATCCCTCGCTCCCTCACATTGACTAATTAACACAGAAATTGAGTCGCTATGAAATACCATGGGTTCTATGACATCTCCTTCTAAATTGAGTAACGTTTATATGGAAACGATTGGATATTCTTTTGGGACACGAATTTCTCCTGTCCGATGCACTATTCCTCCTTTACTGCGTCCCTCGCTCCCTCACATTGACTAATTAACACAGAAATTGCGTCGCTATGAAATACTATGGGTTCTATGACATCTCTTTCTATATTGAGTAACATTTATATGGAAACCACAGGATATTCTTTAGGGACACGAGTTTCTCCTGTCCGATGCACTATTCTTTCTTTACTGCATCCCTTGCTCCCGCACTTCAACTAATTAACACAGAAATAGCGTCGCTATGAAATACTGTGGGTTGTATGACTTCTCCTTCTAAATTGAGTAACGTTTATATGGAAACGACTGGATATCCTTTTGGGGCACGAGTTTCTCCTGTCCGATGCACTATTCCTCCTTTAACGCATTCCTCGCTCCCTCATATAGACTAATTAACACAGAAATTGCGTCGCTATGAAATACTGTTTGTTCTATGACATCTCGTTCTAAATAGAGTAACGTTAATAGGGAAACGCCTGGATATTCTTTTGGGACACGAGTTTCTCCTGTCCGATGCTCTATTCCTCCTTTAACGCATCCCTCGCTCCCTCACATTGACGAATTAACACTGAAATTGCGTCTCTATGAAATACTATGGGTTCTATGACATCTCCTTCTAAATTGAGTAACATTTATATGGAAACGACTGGATATTCTTTTGGGACACGACTTTCTCCTGTCCGATGCACTATTCCTTCTTTACTGCATCCCTCGCTCCCTCACATTGACTAATTAACACAGAAATTGCGTCGCTATGAAATACTATGCGTTCTACGACATCTCCTTCTAAACTGAGTAACGTTTATATGGAAACGATTGGATATTCTTTTGGGACACGAATTTCTCCTGTCCGATGCACTATTCCTCCTTTACTGCGTCCCTCGCTCCCTCACATTGACTAATTAACACAGAAATTGCGTCGCTATGAAATACTATGGGTTCTATGACATCTCTTTCTAAATTGAGTAACGTTTATATGGAAACCACAGGATATTCTTTAGGGACACGAGTTTCTCCTGTCCGATGCACTATTCTTTCTTTACTGCATCCCTCGCTCCCGCACTTCAACTAATTAACACAGAAATAGCGTCGCTATGAAATACTGTGGGTTGTATGACTTCTCCTTCTAAATTGAGTAACGTTTATATGGAAACGACTGGATATCCTTTTGGGGCACGAGTTTCTCCTGTCCGATGCACTATTCCTCCTTTAACGCATTCCTCGCTCCCTCATATTGACTAATTAACACAGAAATTGCGTCGCTATGAAATACTATGTGTTCTATGCCATCTCTTTCTAAATTGAGTAACGTTTATATGGAAAAGACTGAATATTCTTTTGGGACACGAGTTTCTCCTGTCCGATGCACTATTCCTTCTTTACTGCATCCCTCGCTCCCTCACACTGACTAATTAACACAGAAATTGCGTCGCTATGAAATACTATTGGTTCTACGACATCTCCTTCTAAATTGAGTAACGTTTATATGGAAACGACTGGTTATACTTTTGGGACACGAGTTTCTCCTGTCCGATGCACTATTCCTCCTTTAACGCATCCCCCGCTCCCTCACATTGACGATTTAACACAGAAATTGCGTCGCTATGAAATACTATGTGTTCTTCGGCATCTCCTTCTAAATTGAGCAACTTTTATATGGAAACGACTGGATATTCTTTTGGGACACGAGTTTCTCCTGTCTGATGCACTATTCCTTCTTTACTGCATCCCTCGCTCCCTCACATTGACTAATTAACACAGAAATTGGGTCGCTATGAAACACTATGGGTTCTATGACATCTCCTTCTTAATTGAGTAACGTTTATATGGAAACGACAGGATATTCTTTTGGGACACGAATTTCTCCTGTCCGATGCACTATTCCTACTTTACTGCATCCCTCGCTCGCTCACATCGACTAATTAATACAGAAATAGCGTCGCTATGAAATACTGTGGGTTCTATGACATCTCGTTTTAAATTGAGTAACGTTTATATGGAAACGACTGGATATTCTTTTGGGACACGAGTTTCTCCTGTCTGATGCACTATTCCTCCTTTAACGCATCCCTAGCTCCCTCGCATTGACTAATTAACACAGAAATTGAGTCGCTATGAAATACTGTGGGTTCTATGACATCTCTTTCTAAATTGAGTAACGTTTATATGGAAACGACTGGAAATTCTTTTGGGACACGAGTTTCTCCTGTCCGATGCACTATTCCTTCTTTACTGCAAATCTCGCTCCCTCACATTGACTAATTAACACAGAAATTGCGTCGCTATGAAATACTATGGGTTCTACGACATCTCCTTCTAAATTGAGTAACGTTTATATGGAAACGACTGGATATTCTTTTGGGACACGAGTTTCTCCTGTCCGATGCACTACTCCTCCTTTAACGCATCCCTCACTCCCTCACATTGACGAATTAACACAGAAGTTGCGTCACTTTGAAATACTATGTGTTCTACGACATCTCCTTCTAAATTGAGCAACGTTTATATGGAAACGACAGGATATTCTTTTGGGACACGAGTTTCTCCTGTCCGATGCACTATTCCTCCTTTAACGCATCCCCCGCTCCCTCACATTGACAATTTAACACATAAATTGCGTCGCTATGAAATACTATGTGTTCTACGACATCTCCTTCAAAATTGAGCAACTTTTATATGGAAACGACTGGATATTCTTTTGGGACACGAGTTTCTCCTGTCTGATGCACTATTCCTTCTTTACTGCATCCCTCGCTCCCTCACATTTACTAATTAACTCAGGAATTGCGTCGCTATGAAAAACTATGCGTTCTATGACATCTCCTTCTAAATTGAGTATCGTTTATATGGAAACGACTGGATATTCTTTTGGGACACGAGTTTCTCCTGTCCGATGCACTATTCCTCCTTTAACGCATCCCTCGCTCCCTCACATTAACGAATTAACACAGAAATTGAGTCGCTATGAAATACCATGGGTTCTATGACATCTCCTTCTAAATTGAGTAACGTTTCTATGGCAACGATTGGATATTCTTTTGGGACAGGAGTTTCTCCAGTCTGATGCACTATTCCTCCTTTAACGCATCCCTCGCTCACCTCACATTGACTAACTAAGACAGAAATTGCGTCGCTATGAAATACTATGTGTTCTATGACATCTCCTTCTAAATTGAGTAACGTTTATATGGAAACGACAGGATATTCTTTTGGGACACGAGTTTCTCCTGTCCGATGCACTATTCCTCCTTTAACGCATTCCTCGCTCCCTCACATTGACTAATTAACACAGAAATTGCGTCGCTATGAAATACTATGTGTTCTATGACATCTCTGTCTAAATTGAGTAACGTTTATATGGAAAAGACTGAATATTCTTTTGGGACACGAGTTTCTCCTGTCCGATGCACTATTCCTTCTTTACTGCAGGCCTCGTTCCCTCACATTGACTAATTAACACAGAAATTGCGTCACTATGAAATACTATGGGTTGTACGACATCTCCTTCTATATTGAGTAACGTTTATATGGAAACGACTGGATTTTCTTTTGTGACACGAGTTACTACGGTCCGATGCACTATTCCTCCTTTAACGCATCCCTCGCTCCCTCACATTGACTAATTAACACAGAAATTGCGTCGCTAGGAAATACTGTGGGTTCTATGACATCTCCTTCTAAATTGAGTAACGTTTATATGGAAACGCTTGGATATTCTTTCGGGACACGAGTTTCTCCTGTCCGATGCACTATTCCTCCTTTAACGCATCCCTCGCACCCTCACATTGACGAATTAACACTGAAATTGCGTCGCTATGAAATACTATGGGTTCTTTGACATCTCCTTCTAAATTGAGTAACATTTATATGGAAACGACTGGATATTCTTTTGGGACACGAGTATCTCCTGTCCGATGCACTATTCCTTCTTTACTGCATCCCTCGCTCCCTCACATTTACTAATTAACTCAGGAATTGCGTCGCTATGAAAAACTATGCGTTCTATGACATCTACTTCTAAATTGAGTATCGTTTATATGGAAACGACTGGATATTCTTTTGGGACACGAGTTTCTCCTGTCCGATGCACTATTCCTCCTTTAACGCATCCCTCGCTCCGTCACATTGACGAATTAACACAAAAATTGAGTCGCTATGAAATACTATGGGTTCTACGACATCTCCTTCTAAATTGAGTAACGTTTATATGGAAACGACAGGATATTCTTTTGGGTCACGAATTTCTCCTGTCCGATGCACTATTCCTTCTTTACTGCATCCCTCGCTCCCTCACATTGACTAATTAACACGGAAATTGCGTCGCTATGAAATACTATGGGTTCTATGACATCTCTTTCTAAATTGGGTAACGTTTATCTGGAAACGAAAGGATATTCTTTAGGGACACCAGTTTCTCCTGTCCGATGCACTATTCCTACTTTACTGCATCCCTCGCTCGCTCACATCGACTAATTAACACAGAAATAGCGTCGCGATGAAATACTGTGGGTTCTATGACATCTCCTTTTAAATTGAGTAACGTTTATATGGAAACGAGTGGATATTCTTTTGGGACACGAGTTTCTCCTATCTGATGCACTATTCCTCCTTTAACGCATCCCTCGCTCCCTCACATTGACTAATTAACACAGAAATTGCGTCGCTATGAAATACTATGGGTTCTATGACATCTCTTTCTAAATTGAGTAACGTTTATATGGAAACGACTGGATATTCTTTTGGGACACGAGTTTCTCCTGTCCGATGCACTATTCCTTCTTTACTGCAACCAACGCTCCCTCACATTGACTAATTAACACAGAAATTGCGTCGCTATGAAATACTATGCGTTCTACGACATCACCTTCTAAATTGAGTAACGTTTATATGGAAACGACAGGATATTCTTTTGGGACACGAGTTTCTCCTGTCCGATGCACTATTCCTCCTTTAACGCATCCCTCGCTCCCTCACATTGACTAATTAACACAGAAATTGCGTCGCTATGAAAAACTATGGGTTCTACGACATCTCCTTCTAAATTGAGTAACGTTTATATGGAAACGACAGGATATTCTTTTGGGACACGAATTTCTCCTGTCCGATGCACTATTCCTACTTTACTGCATCCCTCGCTCGCTCACATCGACTAATTAACACAGAAATAGCGTCGCTATGAAATACTGTGGGTTCTATGACATCTCGTTTTAAATTGAGTAACGTTTATATGGAAACGACTGGATATTCTTTTGGGACACGAGTTTCTCCTGTCTGATGCACTATTCCTCCTTTAACGCTTCCCTAGCTCCCTCGCATTGACTAATTAACACAGAAATTGCGTCGCTATGAAATACTGTGTGTTCTATGACATCTCTTTCTAAATTGAGTAACGTTTATTTGGAAACGACTGGAAATTCTTTTGGGACACGAGTTTCTCCTGTCCGATGCACTATTCCTTCTTTACTGCAAATCTCGCTCCCTCACATTGACTAATTAACACAGAAATTGCGTCGCTATGAAATACTATGGGTTCTACGACATCTCCTTCTAAATTGAGTAACGTTTATATGGAAACGACTGGATATTCTTTTGGGACACGAGTTTCTCCTGTCCGATGCACTACTCCTCCTTTAACGCATCCCTCGCTCCCTCACATTGACGAATTAACACAGAAGTTGCGTCACTATGAAATACTATGTGTTCTACGACATCTCCTTCTAAATTGAGCAACGTTTATATGGAAACGACAGGATTTTCCTTTGGGATACGAGTTTCTCCTGTCCGATGCACTATTCCTCCTTTAACGCATCCCCCGCTCCCTCACATTGACGATTTAACACAGAAATTGCGTCGCTATGAAATACTATGTGTTCTACGACATCTCCTTCTAAATTGAGCAACTTTTATATGGAAACGACTGGATATTCTTTTGGGACACGAGTTTCTCCTGTCTGATGCACTATTCCTTCTTTACTGCATCCCTCGCTCCCTCACATTTACTAATTAACTCAGGAATTGCGTCGCTATGAAAAACTATGCGTTCTGTGACATCTCCTTCTAAATTGAGTATCGTTTATATGGAAATGACTGGATATTCTTTTGGGACACGAGTTTCTCCTGTCCGATGCACTATTCCTCCTTTAACGCATCCCTCGCTCCCTCACATTAACGAATTAACACAGAAATTGAGTCGCTATGAACTACCATGGGTTCTATGACATCTCCTTCTAAATTGAGTAACGTTTCTATGGCAACGACTGGATATTCTTTTGGGACAGGAGTTTCTCCAGTCTGATGCACTATTCCTCCTTTAACGCATCCCTCGCTCACCTCACATTGACTAACTAAGACAGAAATTGCGTCGCTATGAAATACTATGTGTTCTATGACGTCTCCTTCTAAATTGAGTAACGTTTATATGGAAACGACAGGATATTCTTTTGGGACACGAGTTTCTCCTGTCCGATGCACTATTCCTCCTTTAACGCATTCCTCGCTCCCTCACATTGACTAATTAACACAGAAATTGCGTCGCTATGAAATACTATGTGTTCTATGACATCTCTTTCTAAATTGAGTAACGTTTATATGGAAAAGACTGAATATTCTTTTGGGACACGAGTTTCTCCTGTCCGATGCACTATTCCTTCTTTACTGCAGGCCTCGTTCCCTCACATTGACTAATTAACACAGAAATTGCGTCACTATGAAATACTATGGGTTGTACGACATCTCCTTCTATATTGAGTAACGTTTATATGGAAACGACTGGATATTCTTTTGGGACACGAGTTACTACGGTCCGATGCACTTTTCCTCCTTTAACGCATCCCTCGCTCCCTCACATTGACTAATTAACACAGAAATTGCGTCGCTAGGAAATACTGTGGGTTCTATGACATCTCCTTCTAAATTGAGTAACGTTTATATGGAAACGCTTGGATATTCTTTCGGGACACGAGTTTCTCCTGTCCGATGCACTATTCCTCCTTTAACGCATCCCTCGCACCCTCACATTGACGAATTAACACTGAAATTGCGTCGCTATGAAATACTATGGGTTCTTTGACATCTCCTTCTAAATTGAGTAACATTTATATGGAAACGACTGGATATTCTTTTGGGAGACGAGTTTCTCCTGTCCGATGCACTATTCCTTCTTTACTGCATCCCTCGCTCCCTCACACTGACTAATTAACACAGAAATTGCGTCGCTATGAAATACTATTGGTTCTACGACATCTCCTTCTAAATTGAGTAACGTTTATATGGAAACGACTGGATATACTTTTGGGACACGAGTTTCTCCTGTCCGATGCACTATTCCATCTTTAACGCATCCCCCGCTCCCTCACATTGACGATTTAACACAGAAATTGCGTCGCTATGAAATACTATGTGTTCTTCGACATCTCCTTCTAAATTGAGCAACTTTTATATGGAAACGACTGGATATTCTTTTGGGACACGAGTTTCTCCTGTCTGATGCACTATTCCTTCTTTACTGCATCCCTCGCTCCCTCACATTGATTAATTAACACAGAAATTGGGTCGCTATGAAACACTATGGGTTCTATGACATCTCCTTCTTAATTGAGTAACGTTTATATGGAAACGACAGGATATTCTCTTGGGACACGGTTTTCTCCTGTCCAATGCACTATTCCTCCTTCAACGCATCCCCTCGCTCCCTCACATTTACTAATTAACTCAGGAATTGCGTCGCTATGAAAAACTATGCGTTCTATGACATCTCATTCTAAATTGAGTATCGTTTATATGAAAACGACTGGATATTCTTTTGGCACACGAGTTTCTCCTGTCCGATGCACTATTCCTCGTTTAACGCATCCCTCGCTCCGTCACATTGACGAATTAACACAAAAATTGAGTCGCTATGAAATACTATGGGTTCTATGACATCTCTTTCTAAATTGAGTAACGTTTATATGGAAACGACTGGAAATTCTTTTGGGACACGAGTTTCTCCTGTCCGATGCACTATTCCTTCTTTACTGCAAATCTCGTTCCCTCACATTGACTAATTAACACAGAAATTGCGTCGCTATGAAATACTATGGGTTCTACGACATCTCCTTCTAAATTGAGTAACGTTTATATGGAAACGACTGGATATTCTTTTGGGACACGAGTTTCTCCTGTCCGATGCACTACTCCTCCTTTAACGCATCCCTCGCTCCCTCACATTGACGAATTAACACAGAAGTTGCGTCACTATGAAATACTATGTGTTCTACGACATCTCCTTCTAAATTGAGCAACTTTTATATGGAAACGACTGGATATTCTTTTGGGACACGAGTTTCTCCTGTCTGATGCACTATTCCTTCTTTACTGCATCCCTCGCTCCCTCACATTTACTAATTAACTCAGGAATTGCGTCGCTATGAAAAACTATGCGTTCTATGACATCTCCTTCTAAATTGAGTATCGTTTATATGGAAACGACTGGATATTCTTTTGGGACACGAGTTTCTCCTGTCCGATGCACTATTCCTCCTTTAACGCATCCCTCGCTCCGTCACATTGACGAATTAACACAAAAATTGAGTCGCTATGAAATACTATGGGTTCTACGACATCTCCTTCTAAATTGAGTAACGTTTATATGGAAACGACTGGATATTCTTTTGGGTCACGAATTTCTCCTGTCCGATGCACTATTCCTTCTTTACTGCATCCCTCGCTCCCTCACATTGACTAATTAACACGGAAATTGCGTCGCTATGAAATACTATGGGTTCTATGACATCTCTTTCTAAATTGGGTAACGTTTATCTGGAAACGAAAGGATATTCTTTAGGGACACCAGTTTCTCCTGTCCGATGCACTATTCCTACTTTACTGCATCCCTCGCTCGCTCACATCGACTAATTAACACAGAAATAGCGTCGCGATGAAATACTGTGGGTTCTATGACATCTCCTTTTAAATTGAGTAACGTTTATATGGAAACGAGTGGATATTCTTTTGGGACACGAGTTTCTCCTGTCTGATGCACTATTCCTCCTTTAACGCATCCCTCGCTCCCTCACATTGACTAATTAACACAGAAATTGCGTCGCTATGAAATACTATGGGTTCTATGACATCTCTTTCTAAATTGAGTAACGTTTATATGGAAACGACTGGATATTCTTTTGGGACACGCGTTTCTCCTGTCCGATGCACTATTCCTTCTTTACTGCAACCAACGCTCAATCACATTGACTAATTAACACAGAAATTGCGTCGCTATGAAATACTATGCGTTCTACGACATCACCTTCTAAATTGAGTAACGTTTATATGGAAACGACAGGATATTCTTTTGGGTCACGAGTTTCTCCTGTCCGATGCACTATTCCTCCTTTAACGCATCCCTCGCTCCCTCACATTGACTAATTAACACAGAAATTGCGTCGCTATGAAAAACTATGTGTTCTATGACATCTCATTCTAAATTGAGTAACGTTTATATGGAAACGACTGGATATTCTTTTGGGACACGAGTTTCTCCTGTCCGATGCACCCTTTCCTCCTTTAACGCATCCCTCGCTCCCTCACTTTGACGAATTATCACAGAAATTGCGTCGCTATGAAATACTATGGGTTCTATGACATCTCCTTCTAAATTGAGTAACGTTTATATGGAAACGACAGGATATTCTTTTGGGACACGATTTTCTCCTGTCCAATGCACTATTCCTCCTTTAACGCATCCCTCGCTCCCTCACATTGACTAATTAACTCAGGAATTGCATCGCTATGAAAAACTATGGGTTCTATGACATCTCATTCTAAATTGAGTAACGTTTATATGGAAACGACTGGATATTCTTTTGGGACACGAGTTTCTCCTGTCCTATGCACTATTCCTTCTTTAACGCATCCCTCGCTCCCTCACATTGACGAATTAACACAAAAATTGAGTCGCTATGAAATACTATGTGTTCTACGACATCTCCTTCTAAATTGAGTAACGTTTATATGGAAACGACAGGATATTCTTTTGGGACACGAATTTCTCCTGTCCGATGCACTATTCCTTCTTTACTGCATCCCTCGCTCCCTCACATTGACTAATTAACACGGAAGTAGCGTCGCTATGAAATACTATGGGTTCTATGACATCTCTTTCTAAATTGAGTAACGTCTATCTGGAAACGAAAGGATATTCTTTAGGGACACGAGTTTCTCCTGTCCGATGCACTATTCCTACTTTACTGCATCCCTCGTTCGCTCACATCGACTAATTAACACAGAAATAGCGTCGCTATGAAATACTGTGGGTTCTATGACATCTCCTTTTAAATTGAGTAACGTTTATATGGAAACGACTGGATATTCTTTTGGGACACGAGTTTCTGCTGTCCAATGCACTATTCCTTCTTTACTGCATCCCTCGCTCCCTCACACTGATAAATTAACAAAGAAATTGCGTCGCTATGAAATACTATGGGTTCTACGACATCTCCTTCTAAATTGAGCAACGTTTATATGGAAACGGCTGGATATTCTTTTGGGACACGAGTTCCTCCTGTCCGATGCACTATTCCTTCTTTACTGCATCCCTCGCTCCCTCACATTGACGAATTAACAGAGAAATTGCGTCGCAATGAAATACTATGGGTTCTATGACATCTCCTTCTAAATTGAGTAACGTTTATATGGAAACGACAGGATATTCTTTTGGGACACGAGTTTCTCCTGTCCGATGTACTATTACCTCCTTTAACGCATCCCTCGCTCCCTCACATTGACTAATTAACACAGAAATTGCGTCGCTATGAAAAACTATATGTTCTATGGCATCTCATTCTAAATTGAGTAACGTTTATATGGAAACGACTGGATATTCTTTTGGGACACGAGTTTCTCCTGTCCGATGTACCTTTCCTCCTTTAACGCATCCCTCGCTCCCTCACATTGACGAATTATCACAGAAATTGCGTCGCTATGAAATACTATGGGTTCTACGACATCTCCTTCTATATTGAGTAACGTTTATATGGAAACGACTGGATATTCTTTTGGGACACGAGTTTCTCCTGTCGGATGCACTATTCCCCCTTTAACGCATCCCTCGCTGTCTCACATTGACTAATTAACACAGAAATTGCGTCGTTTTGAAATACTATGTGTTCTATGACACCTCTTTCTAAATTGAGTAACGTTTATATGGAAACGACTGGATATTCCTTTGGGACACGAGTTTCTCCTGTCCGATGCACTACTAACTCTTTACTGCAACCCTCGCTCCCTCACATTGACTAATTAACACAGAAATTGCGTCGCTATGAAATACCATGGGTTCTACGACATCTCCTTCTAAATTGAGCAACGTTTATATGGAAACGACAGGATATTATTTTGGGACACGAGTTTCTCCTGTCCGATGCACTATTCCTTCTTTACTGCATCCCTCGCTCCCTCACATTGACGAATTAACACAGAAATTGCGTCGCAATGAAATACTATGGGTTCTATGACATCTCCTTCTAAATTGAGTAACGTTCATATGGAAACGACAGGATATTCTTTAGGGGCACGAGTTTCTCCTGTCCGATGCACAATTCCTTCTTTACTGCATCCCTCGTTCCCCCACTTTGACTAATTAACACAGGTATTGTGTCGCTATGAAATACTGTGGGTTGGATGACATCTCCTTCTAAATTGAGTAACGTTTCTATGGAAACGACTGGATATTCTTTTGGGACACGAGTTTCTCCTGTCCGATGCCCTATTCCTCCTTTAACGCATCCCTCGCTCCCTCACAATGACTAATTACCACAGAAATTGCGTCGCTATGAAATACTATGTGTTCTATGACATCTCTTTCTAAATTGAGTAACGTTTACATGTAAAAGACTGGATATTCTTTTGGGACACGAGTTTCTCCTGTCCGATGCACTATTCCTTCTTTACTGCAGCCCTCGCTCCCTCACATTGACTAATTAACACAGAAATTGCGTCGCTATGAAATACTATAGGTTCTACGACATCTCCTTCTAAATTGAGTAACGTTTATATGGAAACGACTGGATATTCTTTTGTGACACGAGTTTCTCCTGTCCGATGCACTATTCCTCCTTTAACGCATCCCTCGCTGCCTCACATTGACTAATTAACACAGAAATTGCGTCGCTATGAAATACTATGGGTTCTATGACACCTCTTTCTAAATTGAGTAACGTTTATATGGAAACGACTGGATATTCTTTTCGGACACGAGTTTCTGCTGTCCGATGCACTATTCGTTCTTTACTGCAACCCAAACTCCCTCACATTGACTAATTAACACAGAATTTGCGTCGCTATGATATACTATGGGTTCTACGACGTCTCCTTCTAAATTCAGCAACTTTTATATGGAAACGACAGGATATTCTTTTGGGACACGAGTTTCTCCTGTTCGATGCACTATTCCTCCATTAACGCATCCCTCGCTCCCTCACATTGACTAATTAACACAGAAATTGCGTGTCTATGAAATACTATGGGTTCTATGACATCTCCTTCTAAATTGAGTAACGTTTATATGGAAACGACTGGATATTCTTTTGGGACAGGAGTTTCTCCAGTCTGATGCACTATTCCTCCTTTAACGCATCCCTCGCTCCCTCACATTGACTAACTAAGACAGAAATTGCGTCGCTATGAAATACTATGGGTTCTATGACATCTCCTTCTAAATTGAGTAACGTTTATATGGAAACGACAGGATATTCTTTTGGGACACGATTTTCTCCTGTCCGATGCACTATTCCTCCTTTAACGCATTCCTCGCTCCCTCACATTGACTAATTAACACAGAAATTGCGTCGCTATGAAATACTATGGGTTCTATGACATCTCCTTCTAAATAGAGTAACGTTAATAGGGAAACGCATGGATATTCTTTTGGGACACGAGTTTCTCCTGTCCGATGCTCTATTCCTCCTTTAACGCATCCCTCGCTCCCTCACATTGACGAATTAACACTGAAATTGCGTTTCTATGAAATACTATGGGTTCTATGACATCTCCTTCTAAATAGAGTAACATTTATATGGAAACGACTGGATATTCTTTTGGGACACGACTTTCTCCTGTCCGATGCACTATTCCTTCTTTACTGCATCGCTCGCTTCCTCACATTGACTAATTAACACAGAAATTGCGTCGCTATGAAATACTATGGGATCTACGACATCTCCTTCTAAACAGAGTAACGTTTATATGGAAACGACTGGATATTCTTTTGGGACACGAATTTCTCCTGTCCGATGCACTATTCTTTCTTTACTGCATCCCACGCTCCCGCACTTCAACTAATTAACACAGAAATGGCGTCGCTATGAATTACTGTGGGTTGTATGACTTCTCCTTCTAAATTGAGTAACGTTTATATGGAAACGACTGGATATCCTTTTGGGGCACGAGTTTCTCCTGTCCGATGCACTATTCCTCCTTTAACGCATTCCTCGCTCCCTCACATTGACTAATTAACACAGAAATTGCGTCGCTATGAAATACTATGTGTTCTATGACATCTCTTTCTAAATTGAGTAATGTTTATATGGAAAAGACTGAATATTCTTTTGGGACACGAGTTTCTCCTGTCCGATGCACTATTCCTTCTTTACTGCAGCCCTCGTTCCCTCACATTGACTAATTAACACAGAAATTGCGTCGCTATGAAATACTATGGGTTCTACGACATCTCCTTCTATATTGAGTAACGTTTATATGGAAACGACTGGATATTCTTTTGGGACACGAGTTTCTCCTGTCGGATGCACGATTCCCCCTTTAACGCATCCCTCGCTGCCTCACATTGACTAATTAACACAGAAATTGCGTCGCTATGAAATACTATGTGTTCTATGACACCTCTTTTTAAATTGAGTAACGTTTATATGGAAACGACTGGATATTCTTTGGGGACACGAGTTTATCCTATCCGATGCACTATTAATTTTTTACTGCAACCCTCGCTCCCTCACATTGACTAATTAACACAGAAATTGCGTCGCTATGAAATACCATGGGTTCTACGACATCTCCTTCTAAATTGAGCAACGTTTATATGGAAACGACAGGATAATATTTTGCGACACGAGTTTCTCCTGTCCGATGCACTATTCCCCCTTTAACGCATGCCTCGCTCCCTCACATTGACTAATTAACACAGAAATTGCGTCGCTACGAAATACTATGTGTTCTAACACATCTATTTCTAAATTGAGTGACATTTATATGGAAACGACTGGATATTCTTTTGGGACACGAGTTTCTCCTGTCCGATGCACTATTCCTTCTTTACTGCATCCCTCGCTCCCTCACACTGACTAATTAACACAGAAATTGCGTCGCTATGAAATACTATGGGTTCTACGACATCTCTTTCTAAATTGAGTAACGTTTATATGGAAACGACAGGATATTCTTTAGGGGCACGAGTTTCTCCTGTCCGATGCACAATTCCTTCTTTACTGCATCCCTCGTTCCCCCACTTTGACTAATTAACACAGAAATTGCGTCGCTATGAAATACTGTGGGTTGTATGACATCTCCTTCTAAATTGAGTTACGTTTATATGGAAACGACTGGATATTCTTTTGGGACACGAGTTTCTCCTGTCTGATGCCCTATTCCTCCTTTAACGCATCCCTCGCTCCCTCACATTGACTAATTACCACAGAAATTGCGTCGCTATGAAATACTATGTGTTCTATGACATTTCTTTCTAAATTGAGTAACGTTTATATGTAAAAGACTGGATATTCTTGTGGGACACGAGTTTCTCCTGTCCGATGCACTATTCCTTCTTTACTGCAGCCCTCGCTCCCTCACATTGACTAATTAACACAGAAATTGCGTCGCTATGAAATACTATGGGTTCTACGACATCTCCTTCTATATTGAGTAACGTTTATATGGAAACGACTGGATATTCTTTTGGGACACGAGTTTCTCCTGTCGGATGCACTATTCCCCCTTTAACGCATCCCTCGCTGCCTCATATTGACTAATTAACACAGAAATTGCGTCGTTATGAAATACTCTGTGTTCTATGACACCTCTTTCTAAATTGAGTAACGTTTATATGGAAACGACAGGATATTCTTTTGGGACACGAGTTTCTCCTGTCCGATGCACTATTCCTCCTTTAACGCATCCCCCGCTCCCTCACATTGACGATTTAACACAGAAATTGCGTCGCTATGAAATACTATGTGTTCTACGACATCTCCTTCTAAATTGAGCAACTTTTATATGGAAACGACTGGATATTCTTTTGGGACACGAGTATCTCCTGTCTGATGCACTATTCCTTCTTTACTGCATCCCTCGCTCCCTCACATTTACTAATTAACTCAGGAATTGCGTCGCTATGAAAAACTATGCGTTCTATGACATCTCCTTCTAAATTGAGTATCGTTTATATGGGAACGACTGGATATTCTTTTGGGACACGAGTTTCTCCTGTCCGATGCACTATTCCTCCTTTAACGCATCCCTCGCTCCCTCACATTAACGAATTAACACAGAAATTGAGTCGCTATGAAATACCATGGGTTCTACGACATCTCCTTCTAAATTGAGTAACGTTTCTATGGCAACGACTGGATATTCTTTTGGGACAGGAGTTTCTCCAGTCTGATGCACTATTCCTCCTTTAACGCATCCCTCGCTCACCTCACATTGACTAACTAAGACAGAAATTGCGTCGCTATGAAATACTATGTGTTCTATGACATCTCCTTCTAAATTGAGTAACGTTTATATGGAAACGACAGGATATTCTTTTGGGACACGAGTTTCTCCTGTCCGATGCACTACTCCTCCTTTAACGCATCCCTCGCTCCCTCACATTGACGAATTAACACAGAAATTGCGTCGCTAGGAAATACTGTGGGTTCTATGACATCTCCTTCTAAATTGAGTAACGTTTATATGGAAACGCTTGGATATTCTTTTGGGACACGAGTTTCTCCTGTCCGATGCACTATTCCATCTTTAACGCATCCCCCGCTCCCTCACATTGACGATTTAACACAGAAATTGCGTCGCTATGAAATACTATGTGTTCTTCGACATCTCCTTCTAAATTGAGCAACTTTTATATGGAAACGACTGGATATTCTTTTGGGACACGAGTTTCTCCTGTCTGATGCACTATTCCTTCTTTACTGCATCCCTCGCTCCCACACATTGATTAATTAACACAGAAATTGGGTCGCTATGAAACACTATGGGTTCTATGACATCTCCTTCTTAATTGAGTAACGTTTATATGGAAACGACAGGATATTCTTTTGGGACACGGTTTTCTCCTGTCCAATGCACTATTCCTCCTTTAACGCATCCCTCGCTCCCTCACATTTACTAATTAACTCAGGAATTGCGTCGCTATGAAAAACTATGCGTTCTATGACATCTCATTCTAAATTGAGTATCGTTTATATGAAAACGACTGGATATTCTTTTGGCACACGAGTTTCTCCTGTCCGATGCACTATTCCTCCTTTAACGCATCCCTCGCTCCCTCACATTAACGAATTAACACAGAAATTGCGTCGCTATGAAATACTATGTGTTCTATGACATCTCTTTCTAAATTGAGTAACGTTTATATGGAAAAGACTGAATATTCTTTTGGGACACGAGTTTCTCCTGTCCGATGCACTATTCCTTCTTTACTGCAGGCCTCGTTCCCTCACATTGACTAATTAACACAGAAATTGCGTCACTATGAAATACTATGGGTTGTACGACATCTCCTTCTATATTGAGTAACGTTTATATGGAAACGACTGGATATTCTTTTGGGACACGAGTTACTACGGTCCGATGCACTATTCCTCCTTTAACGCATCCCTCGCTCCCTCACATTGACTAATTAACACAGAAATTGCGTCGCTAGGAAATACTGTGGGTTCTATGACATCTCCTTCTAAATTGAGTAACGTTTATATGGAAACGCTTGGATATTCTTTCGGGACACGAGTTTCTCCTGTCCGATGCACTATTCCTCCTTTAACGTATCCCTCGCACCCTCACATTGACGAATTAACACTGAAATTGCGTCGCTATGAAATACTATGGGTACTTGACATCTCCTTCTAAATTGAGTAACATTTATATGGAAACGACTGGATATTCTTTTTGGACACGAGTTTCTCCTGTCCGATGCACTATTCCTTCTTTACTGCATCCCTCGCTCCCTCACACTGACTAATTAACACAGAAATTGCGTCGTTATGAAATACTATTGGTTCTACGACATCTCCTTCTAAATTGAGTAACGTTTATATGGAAACGACTGGATATACTTTTGGGACACGAGTTTCTCCTGTCCGATGCACTATTCCATCTTTAACGCATCCCCCGCTCCCTCACATTGACGATTTAACACAGAAATTGCGTCGCTATGAAATACTATGTGTTCTTCGACATCTCCTTCTAAATTGAGCAACTTTTATATCGAAACGACTGGATATTCTTTTGGGACACGAGTTTCTCCTGTCTGATGCACTATTCCTTCTTTACTGCATCCCTCGCTCCCTCACATTGATTAATTAACACAGAAATTGGGTCGCTATGAAACGCTATGGGATCTATGACATCTCCTTCTTAATTGAGTAACGTTTATATGGAAACGACAGGATATTCTTTTGGGACACGGTTTTCTCCTGTCCAATGCACTATTCCTCCTTTAACGCATCCCTCGCTCCCTCACATTTACTAATTAACTCAGGAATTGCGTCGCTATGAAAAACTATGCGTTCTATGACATCTCATTCTAAATTGAGTATCGTTTATATGAAAACGACTGGATATTCTTTTGGCACACGAGTTTCTCCTGTCCGATGCACTATTCCTCCTTTAACGCATCCCTCGCTCCGTCACATTGACGAATTAACACAAAAATTGAGTCGCTATGAAATACTATGGGTTCTATGACATCTCTTTCTAAATTGAGTGACGTTTATATGGAAACGACTGGAAATTCTTTTGGGACATGAGTTTCTCCTGTCCGATGCACTATTCCTTCTTTACTGCAAATCTCGTTCCCTCACATTGACTAATTAACACAGAAATTGCGTCGCTATGAAATACTATGGGTTCTACGACATCTCCTTCTAAATTGAGTAACGTTTATATGGAAACGACTGGATATTCTTTTGGGACACGAGTTTCTCCTGTCCGATGCACTACTCCTCCTTTAACGCATCCCTCGCTCCCTCACATTGACGAATTAACACAGAAGTTGCGTCACTATGAAATACTATGTGTTCTACGACATCTCCTTCTAAATTGAGCAACTTTTATATGGAAACGACTGGATATTCTTTTGGGACACGAGTTTCTCCTGTCTGATGCACTATTCCTTCTTTACTGCATCCCTCGCTCCCTCACATTTACTAATTAACTCAGGAATTGCGTCGCTATGAAAAACTATGCGTTCTATGACATCTCCTTCTAAATTGAGTATCGTTTATATGGAAACGACTGGATATTCTATTGGGACACGAGTTTCTCCTGTCCGATGCACTATTCCTCCTTTAACGCATCCCTCGCTCCGTCACATTGACGAATTAACACAAAAATTGAGTCGCTATGAAATACTATGGGTTCTACGACATCTCCTTCTAAATTGAGTAACGTTTATATGTAAACGACAGGATATTCTTTTGGGTCACGAATTTCTCCTGTCCGATGCACTATTCCTTCTTTACTGCATCCCTCGCTCCCTCACATTGACTAATTAACACGGAAATTGCGTCGCTATGAAATACTATGGGTTCTATGACATCTCTTTCTAAATTGGGTAACGTTTATCTGGAAACGAAAGGATATTCTTTAGGGACACCAGTTTCTCCTGTCCGATGCATTATTCCTACTTTACTGCATCCCTCGCTCGCTCACATCGACTAATTAACACAGAAATAGCGTCGCGATGAAATACTGTGGGTTCTATGACATCTCCTTTTAAATTGAGTAACGTTTATATGGAAACGAGTGGATATTCTTTTGGGACACGAGTTTCTCCTGTCTGATGCACTATTCCTCCTTTAACGCATCCCTCGCTCCCTCACATTGACTAATTAACACAGAAATTGCGTCGCTATGAAATACTATGGGTTCTATGACATCTCTTTCTAAATTGAGTAACGTTTATATGGAAACGACTGGATTTTCTTTTGGGACACGAGTTTCTCCTGTCCGATGCACTATTCCTTCTTTACTGCAACCAACGCTCAATCACATTGACTAATTAACACAGAAATTGCGTCGCTATGAAATACTATGCGTTCTACGACATCACCTTCTAAATTGAGTAACGTTTATATGGAAACGACAGGATATTCTTTTGGGACACGAGTTTCTCCTGTCCGATGCACTATTCCTCCTTTAACGCATCCCTCGCTCCCTCACATTGACTAGTTAACACAGAAATTGCGTCGCTATGAAAAACTATGTGTTCTATGACATCTCATTCTAAATTGAGTAACGTTTATATGGAAACGACTGGATATTCTTTTGGGACACGAGTTTCTCCTGTCCGATGCACCTTTCCTCCTTTAACGCATCCCTCGCTCCCTCACATTGACGAATTATCACAGAAATTGCGTCGCTATGAAATACTATGGGTTCTATGACATCTCCTTCTAAATTGAGTAACGTTTTTATGGAAACGACAGGATATTCTTTTGGGACACGATTTTCTCCTGTCCATTGCACTATTCCTCCTTTAACGCATCCCTCGCTCCCTCACATTGACTAATTAACTCAGGAATTGCGTCGCTATGAAAAACTATGGGTTCTATGACATCTCATTCTAAATTGAGTAACGTTTATATGGAAACGACTGGATATTCTTTTGGGACACGAGTTTCTCCTGTCCGATGCACTATTCCTTCTTTAACGCATCCCTCGCTCCCTCACATTGACGAATTAACACAAAAATTGAGTCGCTATGAAATACTATGTGTTCTACGACATCTCCTTCTAAATTGAGTAACGTTTATATGGAAACGACAGGATATTGTTTTGGGACACGAATTTCTCCTGTCCGATGCACTATTCCTTCTTTACTGCATCCCTCGCTCCCTCACATTGACTAATTAACACGGAAATTGCGTCGCTATGAAATACTATGGGTTCTATGACATCTCTTTCTAAATTGAGTAACGTCTATCTGGAAACGAAAGGATATTCTTTAGGGACACGAGTTTCTCCTGTCCGATGCACTATTCCTACTTTACTGCATCCCTCGCTCGCTCACATCGACTAATTAACACAGAAATAGCGTCGCTATGAAATACTGTGGGTTCTATGACATCTCCTTTTAAATTGAGTAACGTTTATATGGAAACGACTGGATATTCTTTTGGGACACGAGTTTCTCCTGTCCAATGCACTATTCCTTCTTTACTGCATCCCTCGCTCCCTCACACTGATAACTTAACAAAGAAATTGCGTCGCTATGAAGTACTATGGGTTCTACGACATCTCCTTCTAAATTGAGCAACTTTTATATGGAAACGGCTGGATATTCTTTTGGGACACGAGTTCCTCCTGTCCGATGCACTATTCCTTCTTTACTGCATCCCTCGCTCCCTCACATTGACGAATTAACAGAGAAATTGCGTCGCAATGAAATACTATGGGTTCTATGACATCTCCTTCTAAATTGAGTAACGTTTATATGGAAACGACAGGATATTCTTTTGGGACACGAGTTTCTCCTGTCCGATGCACTATTCCTCCTTTAACGCATCCCTCGCTCCCTCACATTGACTAATTAACACAGAAATTGCGTCGCTATGAAAAACTATATGTTCTATGGCATCTCATTCTAAATTGAGTAACGTTTATATGGAAACGACTGGATATTCTTTTGGGACACGAGTTTCTCCTGTCCGATGTACCTTTCCTCCTTTAACGCATCCCTCGCTCCCTCACATTGACGAATTATCACAGAAATTGCGTCGCTATGAAATACTATGGGTTCTACGACATCTCCTTCTATATTGAGTAACGTTTATATGGAAACGACTGGATATTCTTTTGGGACACGAGTTTCTCCTGTCGGATGCACTATTCTCCCTTTAACGCATCCCTCGCTGTCTCACATTGACTAATTAACACAGAAATTGCGTCGTTATGAAATACTATGTGTTCTATGACACCTCTTTCTAAATTGAGTAACGTTTATATGGAAACGACTGGATATTCCTTTGGGACACGAGTTTCTCCTGTCCGATGCACTACTAATTCTTTACTGCAACCCTCGCTCCCTCACATTGACTAATTAACACAGAAATTGCGTCGCTATGAAATACCATGGGTTCTACGACATCTCCTTCTAAATTGAGCAACGTTTATATGGAAACGACAGGATATTATTTTGGGACACGAGTTTCTCCTGTCCGATGCACTATTCCTTCTTTACTGCATCCCTCGCTCCCTCACATTGACGAATTAACACAGAAATTGCGTCGCAATGAAATACTATGGGTTCTATGACATCTCCTTCTAAATTGAGTAACGTTTATATGGAAACGACAGGATATTCTTTAGGGGCACGAGTTTCTCCTGTCCGATGCACAATTCCTTCTTTACTGCATCCCTCGTTCCCCCACTTCTCTAATTAACACAGAAATTGTGTCGCTATGAAATACTGTGGGTTGGATGACATCTCCTTCTAAATTGAGTAACGTTTCTATGGAAACGACTGGATATTCTTTTGGGACACGAGTTTCTCCTGTCCGATGCCCTATTCCTCCTTTAACGCATCCCTCGCTCCCTCACAATGACTAATTACCACAGAAATTGCGTCGCTATGAAATACTATGTGTTCTATGACATCTCTTTCTAAATTGAGTAACGTTTACATGTAAAAGACTGGATATTCTTTTGGGACACGAGTTTCTCCTGTCCGATGCACTATTCCTTCTTTACTGCAGCCCTCGCTCCCTCACATTGACTAATTAACACAGAAATTGCGTCGCTATGAAATACTATAGGTTCTACGACATCTCCTTCTAAATTGAGTAACGTTAATATGGAAACGACTGGATATTCTTTTGTGACACGAGTTTCTCCTGTCCGATGCACTATTCCTCCTTTAACGCATCCCTCGCTGCCTCACATTGACTAATTAACACAGAAATTGCGTCGCTATGAAATACTATGGGTTCTATGACACCTCTTTCTAAATTGAGTAACGTTTATACGGAAACGACTGGATATTCTTTTCGGACACGAGTTTCTGCTGTCCGATGCACTATTCGTTCTTTACTGCAACCCTCACTCCCTCACATTGACTAATTAACACAGAATTTGCGTCGCTATGAAATAACTATGGGTTCTACGACGTCTCCTTCTAAATTCAGCAACTTTTATATGGAAACGACAGGATATTCTTTTGGGACACGAGTTTCTCCTGTTCGATGCACTATTCCTCCATTAACGCATCCCTCGCTCCCTCACATTGACTAATTAACACAGAAATTGCGTGTCTATGAAATACTATGGGTTCTATGACATCTCCTTCTAAATTGAGTAACGTTTATATGGAAACGACAGGATATTCTTTTGGGACACGAGTTTCTCCTGTCCGATGCACTATTCCTCCTTTAACGCATCCCTCGCTCCCTCACATTGACGAATTAACACAGAAATTGAGTCGCTATGAAATACCATGTGTTCTATGACATCTCCTTCTAAATTGAGTAACGTTTCTATGGCAACGACTGGATATTCTTTTGGGACAGGAGTTTCTCCAGTCTGATGCACTATTCCTCCTTTAACGCATCCCTCGCTCCCTCACATTGACTAACTAAGACAGAAATTGCGTCGCTATGAAATACTATGTGTTCTATGACATCTCTTTCTAAATTGAGTAACGTTTATATGGAAAAGACTGAATATTCTTTTGGGACACGAGTTTCTCCTGTCCGATGCACTATTCCTTCTTTACTGCAGCCCTCGTTCCCTCACATTGACTAATTAACACAGAAATTGCCGTCGCTATGAAATACTATGTGTTCTACGACATCTCCTTCTAAATTGAGTAACGTTAATATGGAAACGACTGGATATTCTTTTGTGACACGAGTTTCTCCTGTCCGATGCACTATTCCTCCTTTAACGCATCCCTCGCTGCCTCACATTGACTAATTAACACAGAAATTGCGTCGCTATGAAATACTATGGGTTCTATGACACCTCTTTCTAAATTGAGTAACGTTTATATGGAAACGACTGGATATTCTTTTCGGACACGAGTTTCTGCTGTCCGATGCACTATTCGTTCTTTACTGCAACCCTCACTCCCTCACATTGACTAATTAACACAGAATTTGCGTCGCTATGAAATACTATGGGTTCTACGACGTCTCCTTCTAAATTCAGCAACTTTTATATGGAAACGACAGGATATTCTTTTGGGACACGAGTTTCTCCTGTTCGATGCAACTATTCCTCCATTAACGCATCCCTCGCTCCCTCACATTGACTAATTAACACAGATATTGCGTGTCTATGAAATACTATGGGTTCTATGACATCTCCTTCTAAATTGAGTAACGTTTATATGGAAACGACAGGATATTCTTTTGGGACACGAGTTTCACCTGTCCGATGCACTATTCCTCCTTTAACGCATCCCTCGCTCCCTCACATTGACGAATTAACACAGAAATTGAGTCGCTATGAAATACCATGTGTTCTATGACATCTCCTTCTAAATTGAGTAACGTTTCTATGGCAACGACTGGATATTCTTTTGGGACAGGAGTTTCTCCAGTCTGATGCACTATTCCTCCTTTAACGCATCCCTCGCTCCCTCACATTGACTAACTAAGACAGAAATTGCGTCGCTATGAAATACTATGGGTTCTATGACATCTCCTTCTAGATTGAGTAACGTTTATATGGAAACGACAGGATATTCTTTTGGGACACGATTTTCTCCTGTCCGATGCACTATTCCTCCTTTAACGCATTCCTCGCTCCCTCACATTGACTAATTAACACAGAAATTGCGTCGCTATGAAATACTATGGGTTCTATGACATCTCCTTCTAAATAGAGTAACGTTAATAGGGAAACGCCTGGATATTCTTTTGGGACACGAGTTTCTCCCGTCCGATGCTCTATTCCTCCTTTAACGCATCCCTCGCTCCCTCACATTGACGAATTAACACTGAAATTGCGTTTCTATGAAATACTATGGGTTCTATGACACCTCTTTCTAAATTGAGTAACGTTTATATGGAAACGACTGGATATTCTTTTCGGACACGAGTTTCTGCTGTCCGATGCACTATTCGTTCTTTACTGCAACCCTCACTCCCTCACATTGACTAATTAACACAGAATTTGCGTCGCTATGAAATACTATGGGTTCTACGACGTCTCCTTCTAAATTCAGCAACTTTTATATGGAAACGACAGGATATTCTTTTGGGACACGAGTTTCTCCTGTTCGATGCACTATTCCTCCATTAACGCATCCCTCGCTCCCTCACATTGACTAATTAACACAGAAATTGCGTGTCTATGAAATACTATGGGTTCTATGACATCTCCTTCTAAATTGAGTAACGTTTATATGGAAACGACAGGATATTCTTTTGGGACACGAGTTTCTCCTGTCCGATGCACTATTCCTCCTTTAACGCATCCCTCGCTCCCTCACATTGACGAATTAACACAGAAATTGAGTCGCTATGAAATACCATGTGTTCTATGACATCTCCTTCTAAATTGAGTAACGTTTCTATGGCAACGACTGGATATTCTTTTGGGACAGGAGTTTCTCCAGTCTGATGGACTATTCCTCCTTTAACGCATCCCTCGCTCCCTCACATTGACTAACTAAGACAGAAATTGCGTCGCTATGAAATACTATGGGTTCTATGACATCTCCTTCTAAATTGAGTAACGTTTATATGGAAACGACAGGATATTCTTTTGGGACACGATTTTCTCCTGTCCGATGCACTATTCCTCCTTTAACGCATTCCTCGCTCCCTCACATTGACTAATTAACACAGAAATTGCGTCGCTATGAAATACTATGGGTTCTATGACATCTCCTTCTAAATTGAGTAACGTTTCTATGGCAACGACTGGATATTCTTTTGGGACAGGAGTTTCTCCAGTCTGATGCACTATTCCTCCTTTAACGCATCCCTCGCTCCCTCACATTGACTAACTAAGACAGAAATTGCGTCGCTATGAAATACTATGGGTTCTATGACATCTCCTTCTAAATTGAGTAACGTTTATATGGAAACGACAGGGATATTCTTTTGGGACACGATTTTCTCCTGTCCGATGCACTATTCCTCCTTTAACGCATTCCTCGCTCCCTCACATTGACTAATTAACACAGAAATTGCGTCGCTATGAAATACTATGGGTTCTATGACATCTCCTTCTAAATAGAGTAACGTTAATAGGGAAACGCCTGGATATTCTTTTGGGACACGAGTTTCTCCCGTCCGATGCTCTATTCCTCCTTTAACGCATCCCTCGCTCCCTCACATTGACGAATTAACACTGAAATTGCGTTTCTATGAAATACTATGGGTTCTATGACATCTCCTTCTAAATAGAGTAACATTTATATGGAAACGACTGGATATTCTTTTGGGACACGACTTTCTCCTGTCCGATGCACTATTCCTTCTTTACTGCATCGCTCGCTCCCTCACATTGACTAATTAACACAGAAATTGCGTCGCTATGAAATACTATGGGATCTACGACATCTCCTTCTAAACTGAGTAACGTTTATATGGAAACGACTGGATATTCTTTTGGGACACGAATTTCTCCTGTCCGATGCACTATTCTTTCTTTACTGCATCCCACGCTCCCGCACTTCAACTAATTAACACAGAAATGGCGTCGCTATGAATTACTGTGGGTTGTATGGCTTCTCCTTCTAAATTGAGTAACGTTTATATGGAAACGACTGGATATCCTTTTGGGGCACGAGTTTCTCCTGTCCGATGCACTATTCCTCCTTTAACGCATTCCTCGCTCCCTCACATTGACTAATTAACACAGAAATTGAGTCGCTATGAAATACTATGTGTTCTATGACATCTCTTTCTAAATTGAGAAATGTTTATATGGAAAAGACTGAATATTCTTTTGGGACACGAGTTTCTCCTGTCCGATGCACTATTCCTTCTTTACTGCAGCCCTCGTTCCCTCACATTGACTAATTAACACAGAAATTGCGTCGCTATGAAATACTATGGGTTCTACGACATCTCCTTCTATATTGAGTAACGTTTATATGGAAACGACTGGATATTCTTTTGGGACACGAGTTTCTCCTGTCGGATGCACGATTCCCCCTTTAACGCATCCCTCGCTGCCTCACATTGACTAATTAACACAGAAATTGCGTCGCTATGAAATACTATGTGTTCTATGACACCTCTTTTTAATTGAGTAACGTTTATATGGGAAACGACTGGATATTCTTTTGGGACACGAGTTTCTCCTATCCGATGCACTATTAATTTTTTACTGCAACCCTCGCTCCCTCACATTGACTAATTAACACAGAAATTGCGTCGCTATGAAATACCATGGGTTCTACGACATCTCCTTCTAAATTGAGCAACGTTTATATGGAAACGACAGGATATTATTTTGCGACACGAGTTTCTCCTGTCCGATGCACTATTCCCCCTTTAACGCATGCCTCGCTCCCTCACATTGACTAATTAACACAGAAATTGCGTCGCTACGAAATACTATGTGTTCTATCACATCTATTTCTAAATTGAGTGACATTTATATGGAAACGACTGGATATTCTTTTGGGAAACGAGTTTCTCCTGTCCGATGCACTATTCCTTCTTTACTGCATCCCTCGCTCCCTCACACTGACTAATTAACACAGAAATTGCGTCGCTATGAAATACTATGGGTTCTACGACATCTCTTTCTAAATTGAGTAACGTTTATATGGAAACGACAGGATATTCTTTAGGGGCACGAGTTTCTCCTGTCCGATGCACAATTCCTTCTTTACTGCATCCCTCGTTCCCCCACTTTGACTAATTAACACAGAAATTGCGTCGCTATGAAATACTGTGGGTTGTATGACATCTCCTTCTAAATTGAGTTACGTTTATATGGAAACGACTGGATATTCTTTTGGGACACGAGTTTCTCCTGTCTGATGCCCTATTCCTCCTTTAACGCATCCCTCGCTCCCTCACATTGACTAATTACCACAGAAATTGCGTCGCTATGAAATACTATGTGTTCTATGACATTTCTTTCTAAATTGAGTAACGTTTATATGTAAAAGACTGGATATTCTTGTGGGACACGAGTTTCTCCTGTCCGATGCACTATTCCTTCTTTACTGCAGCCCTCGCTCCCTCACATTGACTAATTAACACAGAAATTGCGTCGCTATGAAATACTATGGGTTCTACGACATCTCCTTCTATATTGAGTAACGTTTATATGGAAACGACTGGATATTCTTTTGGGACACGATTTTCTCCTGTCCGATGCACTATTCCTCCTTTAACGCATTCCTCGCTCCCTCACATTGACTAATTAACACAGAAATTGCGTCGCTATGAAATACTATGGGTTCTATGACATCTCCTACTAATAGAGTAACGTTAATAGGGAAACGCCTGGATATTCTTTTGGGACACGAGTTTCTCCCGTCCGATGCTCTATTCCTCCTTTAACGCATCCCTCGCTCCCTCACATTGACGAATTAACACTGAAATTGCGTTTCTATGAAATACTATGGGTTCTATGACATCTCCTTCTAAATAGAGTAACATTTATATGGAAACGACTGGATATTCTTTTGGGACACGACTTTCTCCTGTCCGATGCACTATTCCTTCTTTACTGGATCGCTCGCTCCCTCACATTGACTAATTAACACAGAAATTGCGTCGCTATGAAATACTATGGGATCTACGACATCTCCTTCTAAACTGAGTAACGTTTATATGGAAACGACTGGATATTCTTTTGGGACACGAATTTCTCCTGTCCGATGCACTATTCTTTCTTTACTGCATCCCACGCTCCCGCACTTCAACTAATTAACACAGAAATGGCGTCGCTATGAATTACTGTGGGTTGTATGACTTCTCCTTCTAAATTGAGTAACGTTATATGGAAACGACTGGATATCCTTTTGGGG